>NC_068988.1:93165814-93168179 GCF_001194135.2 Octopus bimaculoides
TATATATAGATAGATAGATAGATAGATAGATAGATAGATATAATCATTTGTATAATTGAAGCATGTAGTATTAGATTTAACAAAGTTGCTGACCTTTTCATCAAAGAGCGGTCAACGTTGAGTATAGCACACATATCTTATCTCATGAACTACTTTCTTACAAATGCACAACATATCTAAGAGGTACTCTTTTAAATGTAACAAGCTTGCAAACACATTTTCACTTGTTTACATGAATTTGGTTTCTGTGGCAATATATTTCTGAAATAAAAACATCCAAATTACCGCAAAAACCTAGGTTAACAGTACTTTTGTAAATTGTTATAAACATTTATCTGTTATCTAGCATTGACATTTGTCCTTCATGTTTCAGAAGATGACCAAATTAGCAGCTTAATTCTTTGTAGGTCTTGAGACGGCTTATTAGTTCAATATTCTCATAAAATCCATGCTTACATTGGAGGCACGTAACAGCAGAACCAGGAGCCAGTGTGGCAGCTCTCCACTCATTAGTTTTTCTGATTATTCCTGCTTTCAGAACATTTTTGTATCACCTCTTTGACCCACCATGTGACAGAGAGTCTCTATCAAGTGGCAAGATAAAATTCCTAATACTACTGCGCTACAGAGAGCTAATATGTCAAACACATGTTTTCCTAAGTAAACTGCAGTGAAGTGGACATGCATGATGCCAGACTCCCTAGATATCACACATTAACCCTTTTGTTACCAAATTTCTGTTAAACTATACTGCCTGTTGGAAATTACTATTTGTAAATCTCACAACGAGAGATATCCAGCAACAGTACTTTGGAGTAGAGATTATTTGCCAACATAACATGGCAGTCCTGGTTTGATGATGATGATGATGATGATGACGATATATTATCTAATTTAATCTGAGATATCATATCAAATACAGTCTTATATATCATCATTTTGAAGATTTTTCAAGTGTGATCTAACAGAAACATGGCTGCTATTTCTAGCAGTATTTTATGGTTAGATGACCTTCTGAATGAGAAAAAGCCACAATTCATCTGTTAATTGAAGCGAGAGTGTCTACAGCTGAGTGAAATGTCAATGGTTCACTTCCTATCACCAATATTTCCCTCTGTTACAGACAAATATAATTAAATCTCTATTTCTCATCCCCACCCAGCTATGAAAGAGGTTACAATCCATTCATATCTCCACACGAAGGTCTCGTCCATACTTATACACTGAGCAGTCCTTGTGTCTTTTTTTCTCACGTGGCTGTGTGGTACGAAGCTTGCTTCCCAACCACATGGTTCTGGGTTCAGTCCCACTGCATGACACTTTGGGCAAGTGTCTTCTACTATAGCCTCGGGTCGACCAAAGTTTTGCAAATGGATTTGGTAGATGGAAACTGAAAGAAGCCTGTCGTATGTATGTATGTATACATCTTTGTGTGTCTGTGTTTGTCCTGTACCACTGACTTGCCAACCGGTGTTGGTGTGTTCACATCCCTGTAACTTAACAATTTGGCATAAGAGACTGATAGAATAAGTATCGGGCTTAAAAAGAAAAGTACTGGGGTCGATTCATTCAACTAAAATTCTTGAAAGCAGTGCCCCAGTGTGGCCACAGTCTAATGACTAAAACAAGTAAATGATAGAAGATATTGGCAGAAATACAGAGATTGTAAGTTCAAGACTCACTAAGGATAGTAATAAGGGGCAGTTGACAAAATTATTAGGGTAACAACTAGAATGCCTTCTAGTATTTATTCTGGCTCTCTCTGATCAGAGTTCAAACCCCGCTTGGTGAACTTTTATTTTCATCCTTCATCATCAGCATCATCATCATTTAATGTCCACTTTTCCATACTTTCATGGCAGATTTTTCTACCACCAGATGCTCATCCTGTCACCAACCCTCACTTGTTTCCAAACAAAGTAATATTTCCGCATGGCTGGACATGCTTTTCACAGAAGACTGCCAACAAATATCCTCACTTGTATTCTTTTACTTGTTGCAGTCATTTGACTGTGGCCATGCTGGAGCACCGCCTTTAGTCAAGCAAATCGCCCCAAGGACTTATTCTTTGTAAGCCTAGTACTTATTCTATTAGTCCCTTTTGCCGAACCACTAAGTCACAGGGACATAAACACACCAGCATCGGTTGTCAAGCGATGTTGGGAGGACAAACACAGACACACAAACATATACACACACACACACACATATATATATAATATATATATATATATATATATATCGAGGCGATGACTACGGACCGAGACCTTTGGAAATGGGCTGTGCGTGAGAAGACCCGGCAAGCCAAGTAAGATCGTTGCCAGTGCCCCTGGACTGGTTCTTGTGCGGGTGGCACATGAGATGC
>NC_068988.1:93168378-93170832 GCF_001194135.2 Octopus bimaculoides
TTTCGTGCGGGTGACACGTAAAAGCACCCACTACACTCTCTGAGTGGTTGGCGTTAGGAAGGGCATCCAGCTGTAGAAACTCTGCCAAATCAGACTGGAGCCTGGTGTTGCCATCCGGTTTCACCAGTCCTCAGTCAAATCGTCCAACCCATGCTAGCATGGAAAGCGGACGTTAAACGATGATATATATATATACAACGGGCTTCTTTCAATGTCCGTCTATGAAATCTACTCACAAGACTTTGGTCGTCCCGAGGCTATAGTAGAAGACACTTGCCCAAGGTGCCACAAGGTGGGACTGAACCCAGAACCATGTGGTTGGTAAGCAAGCTACTTGTCACACAGCCACTCCTACGCCTGTTGTTTACAATCATCACATTATGTCTAAAGGGTACACACACACACATGTACACGCAACAGATTTCCATCGACCAGATCCACACACACAGCTTTTGTCAGCCCATAGCTATAGTAGGAGACACTTGCCCAAAGTGCTGTGCAGTGGGACTGAACCTAAGACCACATGGTTAGGAAGCAAGCTTCTTACCCACACAGCCATGCTTGTGCCTTCCAAAGATGATAAATAAAGTACCAGTGAAGTACAAGGCTCAAATCACTTCTCCCTCGCTTTTTTTTTTTTCCAAGAATCAGAAATTTTGCAATGTTAGAAAAGTCATAAGGTGTGGGGGGGGGGGGACACCTGCAGTTTTCCCTTTCTCCAGAAATGAAGAAGCATGAAGAGAGGGATTAAAATTCTCTCTTCATATGGAAAAACGGTCACTGGAAGCATCTAAAAATGGGCGAATGTGGAGATAAAAAAAAAAACGAAGATAAAAAGAAACCATTTGTTTAAAGTATAATGTATGATTGCAGAATTGTCAAGTGTTTAATTATAGCACATACAGAGTTGATAATTATATTAATTAGTGCTTTATCAACTTTGAACATCTACTTAGTCTGAATCCACCACCCAACACCCCCCCTCCTCTTGTCATTAGTGAAATCAGTATCTGTAGATAAAACAAACACCCTAACCCTAATCAGGACTGTGTCTGAGGCTTATTAAATATTCTAAACCGATAATGAGGCTTTTTAGGCTCACACGACCTGCTAGAAATAGCAGCTACATTTAATACAATAAACCAATGAAGGGGCCACTACATAATTACAGTCACACAGAGTGCTAGAAATAGCGACTGCGTTTAACACTATAAACCAATGAGGGAGTCTGTACATAGTCACATGGCTTGCTAGAAATAGCAGCTACATTTAATACAATAAACCAATAAGGGAGCCTCTATATAAATCACAGTCACACAACCTGCAAGAAATAAAAGCTACGTTAAACACTATAAATCAATGTAAAAATCTCAACAGAGTCACACAAACTGCTAGATATAGCAGCTACATTTCCCCCAAACCATACCTACCATCTTTCAAAAGAAAAATAAATACAAATTAAAAGACAAATAAACACAAATTAAAAGAGGACACATTAGATAATGTACTCCTAAAAACACCACAACAAAGATCAGATGATCTTGAATTGAATGCTTCTGATCAAGTCTTTGATCAAAAGTCTTCTTAGTCAGCACTGACCCGGGGCTAAACATATGAGTAACATTTCACACTATGAGAGTTGAATAAGCTCCTTCTCAACTACAGATCACTCCTGTCAGATGCTGATGACACAGGCAAAGATCTTTGGCAAAATGCTCAATAAAAATTAGGTTAAATCGACCAAAGATTAATAATTCTCAAACAGCATACCGTGGCACACTGGTGCACCTTAACAGGTGTCTGGGTGCTGTGTGCAGTTTTTTAAAAAATATAATTCAAGGCATTGAGAGGGCACAGCTCCAGTACAAAGGACATGTGGTTGGAATGTCACAGGAAAGAACCACCAGACGGATTCTTCAAGCTGAGCCAATCAACAGGAGACCAAGAAGATGGTTGGATAGACTCCATTGTTTCAGCTGGTAATGCTTGAATCCACCCAGAAAGTGTAATAATTGTTGCTTCAGAAAGACTCTACAAAGCAGTGGTTTTCAACTGGGGTCCATACAAGTTTTTGGGAGATTTTTCGTATACAAAGATTTGATAAACAAGACTATAAATTATAACTGACCCCATAAAACAGTGACAAGCTAGATCTCTAACAAGACTTTCTTCCTGATACATTAGAATCTTCTAAGCTGAAGTGAAGACAGCATGTTCTTTGTCTATCTCCTTACCTCCTTGGAGGTTTTAGGTAAAATTATACTAATGTGTCCATCTGTTTTAATTCAATTCTATGTATTTATGCAGCTGAGGATTGCTCTGCATTTAAATTGATGTAATGATTGCATTGTTCAATTAAATGGAGTCACTTGAAATGATTGTACTGTATTACCTCTGGATATCCTGTTGCTTATTTTGATTTTATATATACACACACACACACATATATATATA
>NC_068988.1:93170889-93173988 GCF_001194135.2 Octopus bimaculoides
ATATATATACAGAGAGAGAGAGAGAGAAACAGATATGATGTATATATGCTTTTTGTCTCATCCACTGCTTGACAACTACTGTCAGTTTGTTTATGTCCCTGTGATTTAGCAGTTCAGCAAAAGAGACTGATAGAATAAGTACCAGACTTTATGAAAAAAAAAAAAAACCCAATAACTAAATACTGTGGTTCGTTTGTTCCACTAAATCCCCTCCAGACAGTGTCACAGCATGGCCACAGTCCAGTGAGCGAAACAAGCAGAAGGCCACAGATAACCAGTGCTGTAAGCTACCCCCCTCATTGCCCTGTTTATGAGTCATTTCTAAATGTTTCATCATCGAGATGACCATCTTATCTATCTCATAAGCCCAGTGAAGCAGAGCTAAACTGGATCTTCTCACTAATGGCTAAAGATAACCTTTAAATTCAGAGACCAGCAGTCGATGACATCCATAACTTGCAACAGTCACGATATAATATCACTCCGTTTCCTTCGATCAACAAATGAAATTTAAAATGTCAACCACACATTATGTTTTCGAGATGTGTTTGATATCTTACTCAAGTATTAGCATCCAGCTGACTATTTAACTTTATTTTTCATTTTTTTTTTTTACCAACACTGTTTTGTTCTGTAAAGTGTCTGGTGATCTTCATGTGTCGGATATATACAAACATCATCATCATCATCATCACCATGATTGGTTTAACTTCCACTTTCCCATGCTCGCATGGGTCAGACGAATTTGTCAAGGCACAGTTTCTGTGGTGAGTTACCTTTCCTGTCATCAACCCTTACTTGTTTCTGACAGAGGCAGTGATTCCCCATGACCAGATATGTTTTCCATGGAAGACAGGTAACAAACAACCTTGCTTGTATGATGATGAATATGATGATGATGACGATCATTTACAACCAGGGCTGTCGAGTCAGAGTCGGAATCAGAAACAATTAAGGTGGGTAACTCAAGTTGGAGTCAGTAAAACTATACTGACTCATGGCTGGAACATCTTTGATCATAAAGTCTGCTCCATCAGGGTTGATCTTAAGTGTATGCTAGTAAGTGTATGCTAGAAAGTGTATGTGATTGTATGCTAGTAAGTGTTTACAAGGAGGTATATGCTAGTAAGTGTATGATAGTAAGTGTACACTAGAAAGTGTATATCAATAAGTGTCTGCGAGTAAGTGTATACTAAGAAGTCTATACTAATAAGTGCATGATAATAAGTGTAAGTGTATGCTAGTAAGTGTATATGTGAGTGTACTCCATCTGGAGATGGCTGAAGAACACAAATAAAGACGGTGAATTTAAGGGAGTATTAATTATGATTAAAGATGAAGGAAACCAAACATGGACTAAACATGTCCCAATGTGAGTGAAAATTAGTTGACAGGAAAATAGATCAAACATTCAAATGCCCGAATGGACAAAGTAATGGCTATCCAACCAAGAAACCTGTGATTCTTGTCCCATCCATGGCACAGTTTTGCATCAGCATCACACTGAACTTGTAAAATGGCTCAGTCTGCCTAGCTGTAAACTCCAAGTCCAATATTACTCTGGTGGGAGAAGAAAAATAATAAACCACTGAAGAACCACTGAGTTACTTCTGTGGGATTCCAGGAGAGCTTTGCGAATGCAAACGTCATACAGGGTCCTTAAAAGTCAGGTTTAACTGCAAGATTCTATTCCTCAGTTTATATACCATATTCTAACATGTATAAGGAACCCTTTTAGGTCAAAAATTAGGTTAAAAAAATATAGGAGTTTCTTATAAATCGATAGTATTATAATCCCTTACAAAACTGTTTTTCCAAATTTTAAGCCCCAAAACTTAGGGGGTTCCTTATACACGTTAAAATACGGTATATGAGAATCTTATTTCTTAAGAGCTGGTGTTTTGTTTTGGCTTCAATAGAACTCCTTGCGCAGCTGAGAGGATCTTACCTTGGTGACCACACTGGTGCAGCTATCACGTAAAAAGCACCCAGTACACTCTGCAAAGTGGTTGACGTTAGGAAGAGGTATTAAGCTGTAGAAAGCATGTCAAAGCAGGCTCTGGTGTTTGGTGCAGTCTTCTGGTTCACCAGTTCCTATCGAACCGCCCAACACATGCCAGCATGGAACATGGACGTTAAATGGTAATGGCCATGATTCACAACACGAAGCGAATGAGAAATAAATCTGCCCGTGGCTAGGATGTGTGACAATTTCAGTTCACATTTTCGGATGGGTCAGGTACGTATTCCCGACAACTTGGGATAATCAACCTTTACTCTCCAAATAAACGAACGGATACCGTTTAGATTTAACCAAGGTTTAATCAACACCCATGAGCTGATAATCCAATACTTGGTGCAGTCTGGGCGGAGGTAAAGAATACGTACACCACCAGTTTTCAGGGTTACAAAGACCCTAACCCTAACCCTAACCACCGGGTATACATATTCTTTACTTTCACCGGTCTGATCAAGCAGACCTATAATTAAAACACTGCCAACCGTGACCAATCTGTCCATTTAGTATGCAGGGCTACATTATTTAATACGTCCTTTTTAAAGAAGTAGAATCGTTAGCTGCTATTTCTAGCAACTCGAGTGGCCATATAAAGGTTCCTTTGTTAGCCTGTCCGGGTCAATTCACTTGCACGCCATACAAGCTTGGGGTTACAATACTACAAGGATTAGCTGATGACTTCCACATTAATATCCATTTCTTCGGCTCACATAGCTTGATATTTAAACACTGTATGGGCATCGTTTAAGTATCAACACAAAATATAAGATACTTGTTGTTGTAAGTCCAGTCCCTGCAGCTATTTACTACCACCACCACCGCTACCGCCACCATCGTATCAAATACGTATACATACACAGCACTTTAGAAATGGATAAACATGAAGAATAGGATACGAAATCTTAAATATGGAAAATGTTTCAATAAAAACCTGTGTATTTAATAAACACCATCATCTAAGGTCATCGGAAAGAAAAACGATAAACGGATCCAAAAGAGGGGGGAATGGTTGATAGATTTTATTGATAGCTAAACACACACACACACACACAAACATATATATATATATATATATATATATA
>NC_068988.1:93174722-93176389 GCF_001194135.2 Octopus bimaculoides
TATATATATATATATATATATATATATATATATATATATATGCGCGAGTTAAGTTCGGACACATGTACGCATACATTTGCAATATGCCTGTATCTGAGCAATACATACTTACATAGACACATTTACATACAGTGATACGCACATATATATTTACATAGTAAATACGGGCATTGTACATTTACATGGATAAGAACATATTTGCATATACGCTTGAATAAAGGACATCAACATACAAATATCGGTTAATATCTACCTTATTTACATTCACGGATGGAGAAGAAATACATACATCCGCAGAGGACGTGTGTGTGTGTGTGTATATATATATACATACATACAAACGCACCTCCGTTTCCATATATATGTATGTATATATATATATATATAATTTACCATATCAATTTTACATTTATGTATAGGAATATATATTTACATCCGTGCATATGAAACATAAAAATGATGACATCAAAACCATCTTAATGAATTTAAGAACAATGTCTTTTGGGGATTTTTGGGGGTGGTTTTTAATTGAAAGAAAGAAGAAAAGAACGGGTACCTGTCGAGTGGAGGGATTGTGTAGACTATTTCCTTTTTCTTAGCCAGCGCTGAGAAAAGGAAATTTAACAAACATCCATCAGTTTAGAAATATTCCTTCCTCGTCGGTTCGATGTCCATTGATGTTAAAATGCTTTCAGATAAACATGAAGAAAGTATTGGAGATGCGTGAAGAATATATCAAAACTCTTGCTTATTTCAAGCCTCTTGGTTACGGCTGCCGTTGCTTATTTGTCTGTTTGTTATAAAGGATATCTTTTAAATAATACAGAAGCATCCGTTGTTTGAGAAGAGAGAGAAGATAGGTCGGTGGTGTTGCAAGTAAAATGTCAGCGACGAGTGGCAACGACCAACATTGAGTCGTTTGTCAGTGACAAATATATTCCAGAAGGATCAAGGCCACGTTGTCACAGGAACCCCTTAAAGATTATTCTTTCTCCTTTCTTCTATGTAAGATGTAAAATACGAAGAACGAGCAGCAAGCGTTGGAAAGTAATTGTTTGGTTGGAGGTGGGTAAATTTTTGTGATGTAGTTTTTTTTATATAAAGATATTTTTTTCCGTTTGCTTTTCTTGTTGCCTGGTGTCTTTAACGACCGTTATAGGAACTTGGAAATAAGAAAGGGAAGCAAAAATTAAGTTAGAATTAATAAATAAAGATGAAGCTTTGATAAAAAGCGGTAATCGTGAAGGAATGAGTAGGATACATTGGAAAAGAAACGGTTTGGAATAGTTGTTATTGTTTTAAAGTTGGTTCAATATTAGACGAAGAGTACGCAACCATATTTAAAGTAAGGGCGGTAATTCTGTCTTTACTGTGTCGAAATAGTCATGTGGTACAGCATCGGTGAAGCGCCGGACTACGTATGTTGCTGCCACATGTGGCACGGCATCGGGAGAGTGCCGTATTACACGACTTACTGTCACGTGTGGTTCAGAATCGGAGAAGCGCCGGACTAGATAAGTTGCTGTCACATGTAACACAGCATCGGGGAAGCGCCGGACTACATATGTTGCTGTCACATGTAGCACAGCATCGGGAAAGTGCCGTGTTACACGACTTACTGTCACGTGTGGTACAGAATCGGAGAAGCGCCGGACTAGATAAGTTGT
>NC_068988.1:93176438-93179420 GCF_001194135.2 Octopus bimaculoides
TCAGAATCGGAGAAGCGCCGGACTAGATAAGTTGCTGTCACATGTAACACAGCATCGGGGAAGCGCCGGACTACATATGTTGCTGTCACATGTAGCACAGCATCGGGAAAGTGCCGTGTTACACGACTTACTGTCACGTGTGGTACAGAATCGGAGAAGCGCCGGACTAGATAAGTTGTTGTTACATGTGACACAACATCGGGGAAGCGCCGGACTATATATGATACTGTCACATGTGGTACAACATTGGGGAAAGTGCTGGACTACATGTATTGAAAGTGCCGGACTACATGGTGTAGCATCGGAAAAGCGCCGGATTAGATATGTTGTTGTGACGTGATACATCATCGGGAAAGTGCCAGTATACATGTGGTACAGCATGTACGCTGTTGCCACATGTAGAACAACATCGGCAAATAACCAGACTACATGTGTTATATGTGGCACATCATCAGGAAAGGGAGTACATGTGGAACAGCATCAATGAAATGCCAGACTAGATATGTTGCTGTCACATGTGGGACAGCATTGGGGAAGCACTGGACTACATATGTTGCTGTTGCATGTGGTATAACATTGAGAAAGCACCAGACTCACATGTGGTACAGCATCAGTGAAAAGAGCCAGACTGAATATGTTAATGCTGTGTTTCTCCCCTTCATGTTCTCTGCTTTGCCATCCATCTCATTGGGTGGGGGTGGAGGGGGAGGTCAACAAAATAAGTACCAGTTATATACTGTAAACTGATTTAATTGGTCCAATCTTACCCCTTTAGTAATAACTCTTGTGCTTTGTCAGAAGCCAACTGAAGAGACAAATAGTTAAGGCGGTGGGAGCTGGCAGAAACGTTAGCATGCCGGGCGAAATGCTTAGCGGTATTTAGTCTGTCTTTATGTCCTGAGTTCAAATTCCGCCGAGGTCGACTTTGCCTTTCATCCTTTCGAGGTCGATAAATTAAGTACCAGTTGCATGCCGAGGTTGATCTAATCGACCGCTCCCCCAAAATTTCAGGTCTTGTGTCTAGAGTAGAAAAGAAGAGAGAAATAGCTCACCATCCACTTAACCAGCATTGTAATCTGCTCAGGGCTAAAACATTCTCTCTACACGTCCACCTCGATCTAACTGTAGCCTAAAGGACTGGGTTCAGCTTACTGCAATAGATAGGCAAAGGTCAGGGACGGATTGAGACCCATAGAGGCCCTAAGCACTTAAAAGGTTGTGGTGCCCTGAAGTATACATAAATGGTTCAAAATGTAAACAATAATAACACATGAAATAAATTTTTATTTTTCAAAATGAAACAAAATTCACAGTAAGATGGAGAATAATGTTTATTTTTGTATGCTTCCCCTTTATTTATATTTGAAAAGTTTTCTCCTTTGTTTTGTTTTTTTTAATTACAAAGTGTTCGATGACATTAAAATTAATTTTACACAAAACTTCAGCTTCTATACTGAGTAGAGACAAGGCATTGCGAATATTATTTTAGCAAGTTTAAAGTGATTTCTTTTGTGTTGTAAACCATTTACCATTTCTGTGGTGCCCCCACCCCTTCCCTCGATGCCCTAAGCACAAGCTTATTTTACTTAATGGGTTAATCCAGCACTGGCAAAGGTTGTACAATAATCCTTTCTAATAGAAGCACAAGGCCTGAAATTTTGTGGAAGGGAGTTAGTCAATTGTATCAACCCAGTGCTATGTGGGTATTTATTTTATCGACCCCTCAAAACGAAGTAAGGTAAAGTTGACCCCAGTGGTATTCGAACTCAAAAAGTAAAGACAGAGGAAATGTTGCTTAGCATTTTGTCCTGTGTGCCAATGCTTTCAATAACATGGTTTAACTTTGGTTCTGTCCAAGATAACAAAAACCCATTCTGGTGTGGTCTTCCCTACAAGAGTTGCTGGTAATTCATTGCTATTAATTTCATTCTCAATGCCTGATGATCATCACAAGATACAGAAAGCTCTCTCTCTCTCTCCCTCTCATAAGGTGTTGGATACTTGGCATTGTTTCTTTGCCCTCATGAAAGCAGGAACACCCATCCCATCTCATTTTAGATCTTCCATCTTTTTCTAAGAAATATGTAATAAACATATTTCATTTAGCAAACCTAGAGCCGAGAGGGCATTTCATTGAGTTTGCAAATAGCAATGAAAGAACTTTCAAAAACCTAACTGATTGGCAGATTGACTTAACAATCAATTAGTTAATTAGTTAAATAGTGAACCATGCTGTTACCACTTACAAAGCACCCAGTACACTCTGTAAAGTGGTTGGCATTAAAAAGGACATCCAGCCGTAGAAACCATGGCAAAACAGATGACTGGAGCCTGGTGTAGCTCCTGTTAAATGTCCAACCCATGGCAGCATGGGAAACAGATGTTAAATGAAGATGATGATGATGACAACAACAATGATGACAACTATGATGATGATGGTGACGAAGAAGGACCAGTGTGTGTGTGTGTGTTTTTGTGGCTCTGTGGTAAGGAGCTTGCTTACCAACCACATTGTTCTGGGTTCAGTCCCACTGCATGGTACCTTGGGCAAGTGTCTTCTACTACAGCCTCGGGCCAACCAAAGCCTTGTGAGTGGATTTGGAGACGGAAACTGAAAGAAGCCCGTCATATATATGTATATACATATATGTGTGTGTGTATGCATTTGTGTGTCTGTGTTTGTCCCCCCAACATCACTTGACAACCGATGCTGGTGTGTTTACATCCCCATCACTTAGCGGTCCAGCAAGAGAGACCGATAGAATAAGTACTAGTCTTACAAAGAATAAGTCGTGGGGTCGGTTTGCTCAACTAAAGGTGGTGCTCCAGCATGGCCGCAGTCAAATGATTTATATGGATTCATAGCTTGTAGGGATCACTTTGGTACTGTGTGGTTTTCTTTCCAGGTAAACTAATTAGGCTTAGACAAAGCTTAGATATTGGTGTCTAGTTTTGAGAGATTCTATGGTATGTATATATATA
>NC_068988.1:93179596-93182535 GCF_001194135.2 Octopus bimaculoides
ACTGGTGAAACCCGATGGCTACACCAGGCTCCAATCTGATTTGGCAGAGTTTCTACAGCTGGATGCCCTTCCTAACACCAACCACTCAGAGAGTGTAGTGGGTGCTTTTACGTGTCACCGGCACGAAGGCCAGTCAGGCGGTACTGGCAATGGCCACACTCAAAATGGTGTATTTTATGTGCCACCTGCATAAGAGCCAGTTCAGGGGCACTAGCAACGATCTCACTCGAAAGTCCTTACACATGCCGCAGGCACAAGTGCCAGAAAGGCGACGCTGGGCACTGGTGCCATCACGATTTCGCTTTCGCTTGCCCCAACAGGTCCTCACAAGCTGAGTTACGTGTCCAATGAAGGAGAGACCATAGAATCTCCTATATATATATGATTGAGTATTCCTTGGTATCTTGTATCCTAAATGTAATATTCTAGCATAGCAATATGTGACAAAGCCAGACAATTGAATTACAGCCTGTCAAAAACTAAATTTGCTGCTTACTAGATTATCAACCACCAGGTTATGGATGTGGAATGAAAAACAGATGCTATAACAAAATAAAACAAAGGTGACTATAATAGCATCTGTATTTTAAATAGCCACTGTTATTCTACAATGATCCAATTACTTCATACTTAATTACAAACTAAAAGAGAAAATTGAAGAAGAGGAATAAAAACATTAAACAATATTACAACTTTTTTTTTATATAAAGAGAATCAAAAGCGATTTCAGTGAAGCCGACATTCATCACCATCATCATTATGTTTTGCCCATGGTCAATGATGGTATGGGCTTGGCAGGATTTGATGGACCCAAGGATGTATCATATGCAGTCATCATCATCATCATTATAATTTAATGTCCATTTTCTATGCTAGCATGGGTTAGGTAGCTTCACAGGATCTGCGCTGACTCCAGTTGTCTGTCTTGGTATGGTTTCTATGGCTGGATGCCCTTCCTAATGCCAACCACTTTACAGAGCGTACTTTGCTTTTTATGTGGCACCAGCATGGATGAAGTTAATGTAGCACCAGTGCCCGCAGATAAAAAATTTGTTTTAGCATTAAAAGCAGTATTAGTTCAAAATAGCTTTTGTGCATCATTCCTATATATGTGTGTGTGTGTGTGTGTATGTATATGTATATATATGTATATAGTTGGAATTTACAGAAAAACAATAAATGAAGATAGGCGTATAAACAACAAACAAGTGTACTAGTTTAATGCATGGGAAGGTGAGAAAGTCTTTTACATTTCGAGCCTATGCTCTTCAACAGAAAAGAACATGAGGAAATAAACAGAGAGAGAATATACACACACACACACACACACACACACATATATATATCATCATCGTCGTTTAACGTCCGCTTTCCATGCTAGCATGGGTTGGACGATTTGACTGAGGACCGGCCACAGTCAAATGACTGAAACAAGTAAAAGAATAAGAAAATAAAAGAACACATCAAATGGCTGTGGAAGAGTCCAGTAGACTAAAACAGGAACCAAAGGGGTACTTTAGCAAAAAGGGGTGGCTCTGTGGTAAGTAGCTTGCTTACCAACCACATGGTTCAGGGTTCAGTCCCACCTCGTGGCACCTTGGGCAAGTGTCTTCTACTATAGCCTTGGTCCGACCAAAGCCTTGTGAGTGGATTTGGTAGGTGGAAACTGAAAGAAGACCATCGTATATATATGTATATGTATATATGTGTGTGTGTCTGTGTTTGTCCCCCCAACATCGCTTGACAGCCGATGGTGGTGTGTTTACGTCCCCCGTAACTTAGCGGTTCGGCAAAAGAGACCGATAGAATAAGTACTAGGCTTACAAAGAATAAGTCCTGGGGTCGATTTGCTCGACTAAAGGCGGTGCTCCAGCATGGCCGCAGTCAAATGGCTGAAACAAACAAAAGAGTTGAAGAGTAAAAGAGTAACCATTAGTCCAACCCATTCCAGCATGGAAAACAGACATTAAATATTAATGCTGTATTTTACTATATTGTATCATATTATATCAGATGATAATAACATGACTTCTTATTTGATAACAATTCTTAATATGACAGTGTTAGAAATTATTAATAATGATGTTGTTATTTTATGCCATATTTTGTGGTTGACTGTTGGAAGGGCATCCAGCTTATGAAACGGAATCAACCACCGCTGCAATTACTTAATGCTTCTGTTGACATCATTTCATACATCTCTGTAGTTGCTATAGTAACAGAATGTATCTGTGTTTATCCGTTTAATCTCTGCGACAACAGTGAGAGGAGAAGGAAGAGGCAAGATTATTGAATCGACTGAAGGAAAGGATGAATATATCAAATTTTATTTTATTGAAATAAGCATTTCATCATCATCACAATCCTCATCATCATCGACAACATCGTTGTTGTCATCATCATCATCATCATCATTTCTTTATCATAGCAGTGTTTGTGCAAGGAGAGCAACGACTACATTGGTATAAAGAGGTTGCGGGGATGCATGAGGTAATACTAAGGTGGTGGCGGTGGAGGGTGTCTTCAGTCGAAGTATATCAAGCAATAAATGATAATTAATTGGAATAACGAGAAATATATGTCAGATCAGACGAGGAAATGTTTTTTTTTTTCTCTTAAATGACACGACACAGAACTGAGGTGTAAAAATCTCGTTTGCAACAGAGGAAGATAAACATCAGATGATGATGATGATGCTGATGATGATGATGATGCTGATGATGATGATGATGCTGATGATGATGATGGTGACTATGGTATGACATCACCATGGTTTCCTGTTTGGTTAACAAAAGATTTTTAAAGTATTGACGAATTTAGAACTTCGAAACAAATGCAAACGTAGTAGTACAATTGCAGAGAGACACAAGCCATACAAAGAGGTACATGTACTGCTATAGAAGCACGGCTGTATATATATACATATATATACATATATA
>NC_068988.1:93182760-93196263 GCF_001194135.2 Octopus bimaculoides
ATTATTATTATTATTATTATGATTATTATTATTATTATTATTATCAAGGTGCCAAGTTGGCAAAATCGTTAGCATGCTGGCCTAAATTTTTAGTGATATTTTGCCTGTCGCTACGTTCTGAGTTCAAATTCCACTGAGGTCGATTTTGCCTTTTATCCTTTCAGGGTCGATAAATTAAGTACCAGTTGAACACTGGGTCCCCTCCCACAAAATGGCTAGCCTTGCGGCAAAATTTGAAACCGTTGTTATTATTATTATTACTATTATTATTATTATTATTATTATTATCATTATTATTATTATTATTATTTTAATTTTTATTATCACCACACTAATGCATGTTTAGTTACCAGGTATTATTATTGTTGTTGTTGTTGTTGTTGTTATCATTATTATTATTATTTCTATTATTATTATTATTATTATTATTATTATTATTATTACATTATTGGTGGTATTTCGTCTGTCTTTACATTCTGTTTTCAAATTCCGGCGAGGTCGACTTTGCCTTTCATCCTTTCGGTGTCAATGAAATAAGTACCAGTTATGCACTGGGGTCGATGTAATCAACTAGCTCCCCTCCCCCAAAGTTTCAGGTCTTGTACCTATAGCAGAAAGGATTATTATTATTATTATTATTATTATTATTATTATTATTATTATTGTTCAGTAGTTTTATTTTTTTATAACGTGCTTTCACTTCACTACCGAGCGCAGCTCTGTGTGCCTTGGGTATGTGTTGTGGTTGGCTGTGATGCTCTTATGGTTACTGTATTGAAAGTGTTTTGCGTAGAATGTCGATTCATACAACTAAAAATTCTTCAAGGCGGTGCCCCAGCATGGCCACAGTCTAATGACTGAAACAAATTTTAAAAAAATATACAAAGCAATGTATTATGTTGATTTCAGCATACTAGTTGCAAGGTTAACATGCTGGACCATAGATCATGTGATTACATGTTTACATGTTCAAACTCCTGCACAATCATTGTACTGTGCTCTTGCAAAAAGACAACATTGCTCTCATTAATGATATGACAAGCTCCACTCCCATCTCATGATTAAGTATTTATTAGAAGGGATGTCAGCCTACTGAAAAAGCAATTTCCAACAAAACCATCCTATCCTTGCTGACACAGAAAAATTAATATAAGCAAAAAAAAAAAATGGTCGTTAGCCATTATTTGTTTCATCTCTTAAATAGGTTTTAGTTGAGCCATTCATTAAGATCTCCCGCTTGCAGTATTTCAACTTTTACTAAAGTTGTAATCTGTCAGAATTCTTAACATTCTAGCCAAAATGCTTTGTGGAATTTCATCTGTCTTTACATCCTGGGTTCAAATTCCACTGAGTTGCCAGAACCGCCTGACTGGCCCCCATGCTGGTGGCACGTAAAAAGCACCTACTACACTCTCGGAGTGGTTGGCGTTAGGAAGGGCATCCAGCTGTAGAAACTTTGCCAGATCAGATTGGAGCCTGGTGCAGCTTCCCCGTTTGCCAGTCCTCAGTCAAACCGTCCAACCTGTGCCAGCATGGAAAGCGGACGTTAAACGATGATGATTTTGGAAGTGATAGTGTCTTGGAGCATTGGTAACACAGAGCAAGACTTGTTAGGTATTGAAAAGAGATAAATTGCATTGCAACTGATTAAAAGAACATAAATAAAACACAAAATTACTGATAGCAAAGTTTTAGGGAAACATTTGAAGTATCAGTATCAAAGAGTTTCTTTCTTGACGTTTTGTATGTGTTTTGTGCAATATTTATTGTATTTTTCTTCTTAGTTTTGCTGCATAGAGTCAATGGAATATAAATATATTGATTTCTCACCTGGCTACACAGACGCAAATTTGAAAAGACAGGAAGAAATTGCGTTAATTCGTCACCACTGTCACCGCCGCCACCATTACCACCCCCACCACCACCACCACCAACAACAACAACAACACTTCTACATCCACTGTCACCACCACTGCTACCCTCACCACCACCATCTTCATCATTAACACCAGCACCGTTATCATCACCACCACCACCACCATCACCACTACTATCTTCGTCATTGTTATCATCATCATCATCATCATTAACACCAGCACTGTTATTATCACTACCATCAACACCACCATCCTCACCATCACCACCCTCACCATAACCACCACCATTACCATTAACATCAACTGCATCATCACTCCAACCACCACCAACAACAACAACACCACCAGCACCATCAGCACCATCAACATCCCCATCATTGCCATCATCATCATTTTTTTTCACATCTGCTTCCCATGCTGGCATGGATTGGACAAGTGGTCATGATCTGAGTCATGTTTTTCATTTGCGGTGAATACCACCCCCTGGATGGGATGCAAGTGCGTCTCTTGCTCACATGTTCCATCTTCAGCATGGTGTCTACTGCTGGATGTCATTCTCGAACCCCAACCACTTTACGGAGTGTGCAGGGTGCAGCATATGGCACCAGCACTAGAGAGGTCGTGATGTCCTTGGCAAGCCTAAAAAGTCCTTTCGACCTGGCAGTGTTTCTAAAAGACTACCACAGAGAAACCATTGGATCTGTAGGAAAGTGGTTATACACCATTAGGTGTACACCGCTTCTGTACATTAAATCTCTAGAAGAAACAACGGAACGCAGATTCTGAACAACATAATATTTATTTACAGTGGAATTCAGTTCACGCTTGGAGGGAATTCGGTAGCTCGTCGCCCTCGGTTACTGAGACGCCTTCTGAATAATTTCTGTGGTTATTTGTGAAGCTCTGGTGCTGACATGTGAGAGAGCTCTGTTGGACGTCTTGGCTCGACGGAGATCAGTCAACGAAGAGAGTGAGAAAAGGCGCGAAAGCTGGGTGTCCAACTCTACACATGCGCATGAGACTCTTCCTGTATTCCTTCCGGAACTAGTCCCTGCGCATGCGTGGATAAAACTCCTGACATTGAACATATAACAGTCGTCTGCTATAAGTTGTCACTACAGATCCATGCCACCAGAGAAAAGTGGACATAAAACAGTCATGTGATGATGATGATGATGATGATTATTCTTTCGTTGTTAAAAAGATAAAAGTTCGTTTTCCATGCTTTTGTTTTTCCTGTTCTCGTTTTTCATGTTGTTCATGTTTTATTTACATCCTGTCCTGTACCCATATATGCCTGTGTTGCTGAGAGCCCCTTCGGTCATGACTGACCATGGGATTGCACCTAGAAAGTTACCCTCCCAGGCACAAGTCCGAGCAAAGTTGTTTATGAAGACCAGCAGTCGCCCATGCATACCGGCCACCCCTCACCAATGTTATCCAAGGCAAAGGGGCTGATACAGCTTGGCACCTGTGACGTCACAACACATTTCTACAGCTGAGCGAACTGGAACAATGTGAAATAAAGTGTCTTGCTCAAGAACACAACACGCAGCCTGGTCCGGGATTTGAACTCACAACCTCACGATCGTAAGCTCGATGCTCTAACCACTGAGCCATGCACCTGTGTATATGCATATATATGTAGATATGTACATATATGTATGTATATATGCACGTATATTGTCTGTCAACATTATAATTATGAGTTCTTATATGTACCAAGTGTCCTTATGTGAGTTTTTTCTCGAGGTAAATAATGCGGCATTCTATGTTATAATACAGCCTCCATGTTAAGTTAGAAATCAAGATTGTCTTTCGCCATGTGAGTGTGTGTGTGTATGTTTGTGCATATATCTACAACTATACCTATCTGTCTATATATTTTGTTAGGTATATGTATGTATATGTATGGACATATGCACCTATGTATACACACACATCTGTTTGTGTAAGTATTCGCACATCATTAAACAACTAAATAATATACACATTAATCTATATTCTGCCCTTAGGTATTAGCAGTCATCTAGGTCTCACATTCCAAGTTAAGCTACTTCTGTAAGAGCACGTGGAGGCCTATTTCAGCTAATTATTAACAATGGGTGCGATTGTTCATCTTAGTGCAACCTTCAATCTCTTTGTTTAAGAAGAAATGTTTGCTTCCAATTATTTTCTCTCTTCCACAACTGTCACCATTAAAATATTTAATATTTCTGAAGATATTTTATACGTCTAAAAGTATTAAAAGGTGAGGATTATGTGGGAGATATTTTAATGGTCTTCAAAGCATATGGAAATGTATGTATGTATATATGTAAGTATGTATTTATGTGTGTACATATGTATGTGTGTATGTATATATGTATGTATATATGTGTGTGTGTATGTATGTATGTATGTGTGTGTGTATGTATGTATGTGTGTGTGTATGTATGTGTGTATGTATATATGTATGTATGTATGTGTGTATGTATGTATGTATGTATGTATGTATGTATGTATGTATGTATGTATGTATGTGTGTACATATGTATGTGTGTATGTATATATGTATGTATGTATATATGTGTGTGTGTATGTATGTATATGTGTGTGTGTGTGTGTGTATATATATATATATATATATATATATGCCTATCTGCCTGTATGTATGTATGTGTATTTGTGTGTATGTATGTCTGTACATATGCATGTGTGTATGTATGTATATGTGTGTGTATGTATATATGCCTATCTGCCTGTTTTCATGTGTGTATGTATGTATGTATGTATGTGTGAATGTGTGTTATGTATGAGCTCTTCTGTTTTTAATCATTTAAATTCTTCCCCTGAGGAAACAGCTAGATTCTAACAAAGATACGAAGCTCTGCTGTTGGAATACAGATAAACAAAAACAATGTGAAATTTTAAATTTGAGGAAAGTCTTGCATATTTTAACTGTTCCACTTAGAGACTGTAATGGAGCACATCCAGAAAACAGCATTATTTGGCAGTGCAAGGAGTCTCCAAAAAGTTCTTGAGACTTGAAAGGAACACGACCACCTTAGTTCACAGGAAGTGAATTGCTGGTTCATTAAGGACAGCTCCAGCAACAGTCTTTGTATGTTAGATATAAAAATGATAACAATAAGCTTGATGCAAAAAAAATGAGAAGCAGCTGGGAAGTTTAGAGTATAAATGTTTTGCATTTTCTCAAATGATGTAGGAATGGAATTCAAGCTTGAAAAGTGCACTGTTTTGATAATGAAACAGGGAAGATTTGAAGGCAAGCTGGAAACTGAAATGCAAAATGAAATCGGTTGTGCAGAGATTTATTGATATCTTAACATGTGTGTCTGTGTGTGCATCATGTATACAGAATAATAGACAGGCCGTCATGAGAGGCATGGATGAATGCGTGTGTGTTAAGTACATATAAGAATAACAATGAAGGAGAGAGTGAAAGAGTCTATAATGAGAAGTTAGAAGTATGTTCGTAGACACAATAATGAGAATACCAGTTCGTAATCAATTGTACACAGTAGTTCAAATACTGTACCAAGAAGTTGCGGCCATGATGCAGAGCCGGTTGCAGTACATGTCGAATGTGAAGTTGTGGCTGTAATGCTGCTGCCTGGGTCACTTGGTACAGGTGTTCTTGCAGGTTGTATATTCGCTATTGATCCATGGTGAAGTAATTCACGAACAGTGAGTTGCTTGTTGAGCTGTGTATGAAGAGAGATGATGTTGAAGACATTCAGAAGATGATGGTGGCAACGAAGAAAGAGATCGCTGCAATGCCGTTGGATGAAGTTGGTAAGTCTCAACATAACTACTGTAGTGTTGTCACTGGAACTGGCTGTGTGGTCAGTGGCTAGACCTTAAAAGGTCAGGAACTGAAAACATTGAGACATGGAGAAGCTGGGTTTTTATAAGGGTCTGTAGGCTCAAAGCTGGGTTGAGAACATGCTGTCTCACGTGATTTATTTAGATGCTCTGATTGGTTATACACTGCAAAATTGGCACAACAGACTTGTGCCAATACCAACCAATCAGATTAGTGGATACAATGGTGTCCAAATAGCAGCCAAAAGCTAGCTGTTACATGCTACGTTCAAAGGCACATATATATAATAAAAGCGAGAGAGGAATTTCACTCAAGTGTACGGTACATTACTAAAGGCAGTGAATAAAGAATAGGTAACCGAGTCTAGAAAAGGTGAAAATGACAAAAATGAAATTCAAAGAGGACACATTGGACGGATTGAAGAGAAACTTCTGCATGATCAGTTTTGGAAAGCCACTGAGGATGTATGGGGAACAAAATCTTGGGCTTGGTTCAAAAAAGAGCAATTGAAAAAAGAAAGAGAGAGCCTTATTATAGCAACTCGAAGGAAAGATTAAAAGGTAATAATAATTTCGAGGTTGTCTCCCTTGCACTTCTTTGCTTACAAGATTTTATCATTTAATGTCTGTTTCAAATTATTAACGAGGTAACACGTTTTTAAAATTTTATTTAAAAACTACTCGTTCGAATTCAACGAAATTTCCACAGAACGATGGCAACAGTTATATGTGTGTGGTGTGTAAAAAACGTGCGGTTCCATAAAACAACACAGAAACTACAGCCATTTACCAAATTTAAGTAAACTTCCAGTTTCAAATTATTAGCGAGGTGTAATTAAAACTCGTGTAAACAAGAAAATACCAATTCAATTGCTTAATGTACATACTGAAATGAATACATACAGTCATAAACATAGAAGAAATAGAAATAAACAAATAATCAGCGTTGAAAATTGATAGATGAGCTGTTTTGTAAGGGTTCAAAGATGAGCCTTTGTTTCAAATAAGTTGGAAGAGGCGCTGGTCCATGGAACATGCTAATTTCTGGATCTCCTCTGATGTTATACCACGAGATACATCCGCTATTGCATGCCATAGTCCATCTCATAAACTCGTCGCCTTAGAATACTCCACAAGTTTTCTACTGGGTTATGTTGGGGGAACAGGCAGGCCACTTCATCTTCCGAAGTCCACAGAAGCCTAATTGTCGCAGAAACTCTGTAATTTTCTTCGCTGCGTGTGAGGGCGCATTATCTTGCATGAATATTATGGTTGTCTTGAAGGTGATTCTTTGCTTTTTTAAACCAAGGTTCAAGGTATTCCTTCAGAAAGGCTATATAAGCATCCGCAGTCATTTTAACACTCTCAGGCACTTCCCAAGGACCAACCATAATACCTCTAATAATACCTGCCCAAACCATGATGCTTTCTCCCCTTGTTGGCGTCTCAAGCATTGATGACGATCTCGTCCATTTACAACCCATCCCTTGCTTAAATCATCAAGTCCGTCAAGGGTAGCACGAATTTCCTCAATAAACAAAACTTTCGAAAAGTCGATCTTCATGTTATCTTCTGTCCATTTCAGACAATTTCGTATGTGTATTTTGTTTAAAGGATGCCTTTTAACTGATGTTACTGGTTTACCGACCTTTGTCAGAAGATGACATCGGGTAGTTCTGGATAGACTTGTTTCGCCAATGCGCTTGAAATGTTCTCTACTTGTAAGACCCGGGTTCTTTACAGCTGCACGCTTAATTCGTGATAGAGAACGTTGACTGACCCTTGTCGGCCATCTTACGTACCTTCGTAGGAGCTGTAACAAATATCTCCACAGTTTGATGATATCTTCCAATTATTTTAGATATTTCTATACATTCTAATATGCTGTTTAAAATTGGAATTCTCAAGAGTTAAGCATCTATTGGGTTTATTGTATTTTCTCTGGTCAGCCTAACTATTCATTAAAACAAGTTCTAGATGTTTCTACCAAGAACTTGAATGGTTAGTTGTTTGCTGATCTCATTAATTCCTGACAAAATACTGTTGTGGAGTTTATGCTTGTTTTTGATCTGAACACAGTATTTCAGGTTCAATTCATAAGCAATGAGCTGGTGTTTGGGACTCAGCAAATATCCCTGCTGCTGGCATCTATATATTAAGCCATACCATATATGCAGCTTTAAAAAAAAATGGACAGTATGACTTGCATAAATATGAAACTCCTTAATATGAACAAGGTTTGTAATAACAATAAGAGCAATACCTTAAGGACATTTAAATGTCATTATCAGAGAATTTAGTGATGTTCTGTTGTCAATATTGAAATAGTGAAGTCTCATGATCCTTGACATTCTCAGCAATGCAAATATTGAGAAGTTAGAGAGCAGGGTTCTGTCAATAATTCAAGCATTTTGGTATTTATCTTTTAACATAATTATAGGCTACGTAGAGTAAAATATAATGTTATGAATATGGTCTCCTCTCTAAGTATTGTTACCCAGTCACTAAATCTGTGTTTATAAAATCGTCATTTTCCATGCTTGCGTAAGTCAGGAGAAGTTTATTGAGGTAGATTTTCCTATAGTTGGATGGCTTTCTTGCTGCCAATCCCCACCTGTTTCCAGATAAGGAAATATTTCCCCATGACCCCAGCAAGCAGATGGTGTTACTCATGACCCACTGGACTGCTATGCAACTAATATCGTCCATAGATGAAGGGATACCATAATGAACATCAAATATCAATGTCCAAGTTCTGCTGTACCATGGGGAACCTCACAACAAAGATTCTTCCCCCAATACATTCCGGGAGACCACCATTTATAACATCCTCAGTTCCGATCATGTGCAATGTTAACCATCTCCAGCAAGGGAGATAACTCCTTGTCCATAAAGCATTTCGGGATCTCCCAGTTGGTCGAGTAAAATAATGCATTCTGACAATTCATTAGATTCTTAGCTGATGAGAGATCTTGATGTTGTGAATGACATTTAAGGAGCTGGAGTGGCAGGCAGAGTCAGACGATGAATTTGTGAGGGTTTGGCTTCATCCCTTTATATCTCGTTTCACTCACTGGACTGTGGCCATGCTGGGGCATCACCTTGAAGGATTTTAGTCAAACAAATCAACTTCAGAATTTATTTTTTCTTAAGCCTGGTACTTATTGTATCAGTCTCAGGGACATAAATAAACCAACACTGATTTATTTATTCAAGTAGCAGTGTCGAATAAACACAAACATAGATGAATGTTGTGCAGGTGGGAAGTAAAAAGCACCATTTGAGCATGGTTGATACCAGTGCCGGTGGCATGTAAAAAGCACCATTCAAGCATGGTCGTTGCCAGTGCCACCTGACTGGCTCCCATGCCAGTGGCACGTAAAAGGCACCATTCGAGCATGGTTGATGCCAGTACCACCTAACTGGCCCTCATGCCAGTGGCACATAAAAGCACCCACTGCACTATCAGAGTGGTTGGCATTTGGGAGGGCATCCAGCTGTAGAAGCTTTGCCAGATCAGATTGGAGCCTGGTACAGCCTTCTGGTTTGCCAGACCTCAATCAAACCGTTTATCACTTCCTCGTCACTGGAATAATGTTTGCCTCTCAAACCCTCTTTCATGAGGCCGAAGAGATGATAGTGCAGTGATGAGGAAGTGAAAACTGTAGTGAAGAAGTGGCTCAAAGAACAGTCAACAGAATTTTACAGGGCAGGGATACATGCTCTCATTCGAAGGTGGAGCATTGCTATTGAGAGAAACGATGTCTATGTTGGGGAGTAGGGATGTGATCCACAGAGGACCAGCTTCATTTTGATGTATGATACATGTTCCCGTGTTGGTAATTATACCTGTCTTAAACAAAATGGCATCACTTTTTGACTCATCATCACATATATATATACACACACACAACAGGCATCTTTTAATTTCCATCTACCAAATCCACCCAGAAGGCTTTGGTTAACCTGAGGCTATAGTAGAAGACACTTGCCTAAGGTGTCATGCAGCAGGACTGAACTCAGAACCATGTGGTTGAGAAGCATAGTTCTTACCACAAAGCCTGTACCTGAGTATCTATGAGTATTAATTCAATGAACTCTACAGAGTACTTGGTGTGAAATCCTAAGCAACTCAATTTAAAATGCTTTGAAGAGAAATATTTCCTAAAACTTGTAAATGAACCATTATTTGGGAAGAAAGCTTACAAACATTTTGCAAGTTTTGACTACATAAACAAGTTGAATATAGTCAGGAAAATCAAAGATTCTAGGACTCTTAAATGGTTATTATCAAACATTCCTCAGTTACTTTTCCGTTCTATTCTTAAAATTCATGATTCACCTCAAATATATATTAAGTAAAGTTCTCTGAATTATTCTGAAACTTCTAGTCAAGATGATCCCTACTGGATAAGCAAATCTAAGTCTTTCAACAACCTAAAACCAAAATAAACTTTCAGTATGAAAATCTCCAAAGTAACAATGATAATAGTAAAGGGTGTATGACCCAGCGATCAGGGTGTTGCATTTTGCATTGCAAGATGAAGGTTTCCATTCCTAAACTGGGCAGAACAATGTTTCATATTGCTCCAGGTCACTCTGCTGTAAGCCTTGCAAAGGACTGGCATTCCATCCAGGGGGAATGTTGCAATCCTGGTCTTTTATAAAACATGAAAACCGAATAATTGGCCCTAGGAGTCCTTAGTAAAAATTTAATATTTTTGTAAATGCTTTGTAAAATTTTAGCTAATTGAAAACATATCTATTTTAATTAGTAATACCAAGAGCTTCATTATTTAGAAAGAAAGACTACAATGTCATCGCTATTAACATATAAGGCTTAATTTAATGAAAAATAATAAATATATTTGCAAATTTTACAATGTACACGGAACAAATTTTATATTGCCCCAGAAAAATATCAAACATGTATAAACAGCAACAAAAATATATGTATATATAAATATATATTTATCCTTAATGATACAAAAGGAAGATTACATACAGAATTTAAATTAATTTCGGTTTATAATCCTTTAGGCTTGTGACTGAATTTGTGGTGGGATAGGGTTTTTTAAACTTTTTTTTTATTTTAAAAGAACACACTAACATTTACCATGTATATATTTCTCTTTCCAGTTAAGCAATAACACAATATACTGCAACAATTAAAAAATTAGCCCATTCTTATGTATCCAACATGACCTAATTTGTGTAGCGTCTCAAAAGGTTTCATGATAAATGCCAAGACATATGGCATTCTAGCTCCACCTTCTGGACTGAATATATATTGTTATAAACAGAGACCTACTGAGTCTGATGCTAAAGTCAAGACAAGTTACAAAAGTAGTGTGTAAGCTATGCCATTATTAACCAGCAGTATTGTGGAACTAATTATCAGAAGTCAATCACAAATACAAATAGTTGCGTATAGCAGGAAGTAGGAGACCGGTTTCTTTTTAACTCATTTTTTTTTCTAACAAAACAATAAAAAATAAAATTAAATTAAATAAGAAAAAAAAACCACCATGATGTCTGCGAATTTTAAATATAAAATATTTAACGATCTATGTTGATATCATTTGGATCATTAAGACTTTAGATCTGATGAAACAAACCCCGTTTGATTCAGAAAGTTCTTTTATAGAATGACTAAATAAACATAATGAAGGGAACCGTAATAACCATAGTCACTGAAAACTGAGCCAAATTGTTATCGGTTCTGTAGTATGATGCTCGATTATATCAGCTGAGACAGTTGTTGGGAGAACTTGAGTCAATAAAAATAATCAATATGAGATAAGAAGATGTAAATAAAGATTCTCTCGTGTCATCTGATTAGTTTCGACTTGTTATAGTTTGCTAATGTTTTTATATTTGTCTATCTTTGTTTTAGGTTATTTGGTATAACTATGAATTATCAAAGCTTGTTTTTGTTTATGACATCTGAAGTAGACCCCTAGACCATTTATCAATTGTTTTTCTTAAGGAGAATAAAAATAACTTTATCAAGAGATGAAATACTGACCCTGAAAAACCTTATCTTCCGAACGATAGCAGAATATCACAGAGAAAGTGTCTACGTATGTATAAAGGAGAGCAAATAAGAAAATAAATTAATAAAACAAGTAATGAAAAAATAATCAGCATAATTTCCAGATAAATCTTTCCAAAGGACAAACAAGTAAGAAAATGGCCCCTGTGAATATCATTAAACCATTCTCTTCCAGGTTTATGTGGGGATTTTTTAAAAACTAATCACTGAACATTTGAAACGTATTAAAAATACAGAAGAAAAATCTTGGTTGATTCCAAAAGAAAATCGAGAGCAAATTAATTAAAATAATAAGGTAATAGGCAAAAGTTTAGAAAATATGTCTAAAAAAGGATATGTTCACCTTTAAATAATTTACATTTTGGATTACCCATCTAGTAAATTCTGTAAAGTTAAGTGATTAGGAACAAAAACTTTTTGCTAAATTAAGCAAAAAAATTTCAACCATTTTCAACCAGAAAAGAAAACAGGCAAATAATATGTTGCTGTTTTGTTTTTTTTCCTTTTCTCGTTTTTTTTTTGTATTGTTGTTTTCTGGAAATTAGCCTTTAAAAAACAGACATGTACAGGAAAAAAAAAAAGAAAGAAAAAAGTATGAAATATACAAAAAGAACAAGCCTCTTTGATTCTAATTTATACAGCAATTTTAATTAAAATCAGCAGTCAATAATGGCAGTTTGATACAAATTGGGATAAACTTCTTAAAATAATGAATTTGAGATTTCTTACTCCTCAATTATTTTTTATTATGAATGTATGAATAAATGATAAATAAATATATGTATGTATGAAGAGCCTATTAAGAAAATGTTGGTGAAGTTAAGAAAAAAAAAATTGGAGGAGCATTATTTCAAATTCATTAGGTGTTGTATTTTTGTCTTTCTTCAAATTAATTCCTTATATTTTGTCTTGCTTATTTTGCAAGAAGGCAAATTTCTTATCTTTTTTTCCCCCTTCTTAAATTCATATTTTTCTAAAATAGCACAACACTATTGAATGGTTCTGAAAATTCAAGTATAGGTGCTTTAGGTGTTTTCACTCAATAAACACCCACAACGCCCGGTCTGGGAATCGAAACCGCAATTCTATGACCGCGAGTCCACTGCCCTAACCACCGGGCCATTGCGCCTCCACATAATATATAATAAATGTATAATATATATATATATGTACATACACGCATATACATATATAGAGTATTGAAACAAAATAACTTTTACAGTTATTTTATTCGTTAGACCTGGGTAGCTTTCCCAACCATTCAAACATAGGACAATGCTAAGCATCACCGAAGATGCCTGCTATTATAAAGGAACTATGCAATACTGCAGCAATGGTTTGAACCAGTGATACATCATCTTGACCTCACAGCTATTGCATTATTACAACTAAAAGGAAAGTTATTTCGTTAATGTTTCTTAAAATTGTTATAAACTGAAGAAAAAAAAAAAAAATTCAGTCTAAACAGAGAAAGTGAAGAAGAGAGAGAAATAGTTACTTTCTAGACTTAAAAGGTTAAAAAAAAAAGTTATTACAATAGGAATGTGTTTTTTTTTAGTATTAATATTACTGATTTACCAGCAGTTGAAGAGTAATTACAGACTTTCTGGACTTTTCTGGTCTCTGATATGTGTGTGTATGTATGTGTGCGAGAGAGAGAGAGAGAGAGAGTGTGTGTGTGTGTGTGCGTGTATACGTGATAAAAAGCACGTATGGAAACAATTCCAGTATGTATAACACACT
>NC_068988.1:93196771-93213632 GCF_001194135.2 Octopus bimaculoides
AACATAAGTTCAGTTAATTAAAGAAGTCTTTTGGTTTGTATATGTGACATATATATATATATATATATTTATATATATGCACTCACAATTATAATTTGTTTTCAGTCTTAAAATTAAATTCAACTTCATAATAACAATAAATCCTCCACAGTTTTGGGGCAAACATAGTCTTCAAAACAACGGTTATTATTTTTTAGGTAGTGTCCAACATCAGTTTCAATATCAGCTTTAATAAAGTCTGTAGTAAAAGGAGTTGGCCTTAACCTACTTCGGTATTCTGCAAGCCTGCAATTAAAAAAAAAAAAACAACAAAAAGATTAATTTAATATTCGGCAAATATATAGGTACAGAGAACAATTAAAATATTAAGTTATCCAGTAAATTTTAGACATGTTCTTATTTAGATGAAAATGAAAATGTGTTTGTTTAAAAGTTTACTTGTCCTAGATACATACCACGAAGATTAAATCTTCTAATGATGCCCTTACAATTTATGTAGGGGATATGACTATATTTAGCATACTAAAAATATTTGAATATTTATAATATAAAGAAAGGGAGAAGTTGATTTAACCAATTTCAATATTTAAACATAAAAAGCAGAAGTTGATGCAGCTAGGATGTAAAACTCAAGACAGGAAGGGAGATAACTAAATGTAGAGAACCTATTAAATAGAATAAACAAGTTTAGCCTACGAGGGATTAAGTGAGAGAACATAAATGTTGAATCACACAAGACGCTGCCAGTTACATTCCACAGTAGTACAGCATCAGATTGAAAATTTTGAAATGTCTCAAAAGTTTCAATATCTTTGTAGTTTCAGGAAACCTTAAACCCTTCATACATATGAAAGCTATCTTTCACTATATATCCATGTGTGTGTGTGTGTGTGCTTCTTAACATGTAAACATTAAACTCTAAATGTTAATTATTTAAATTTATGAGGCAAAGAGAAGAATCAGAGAAAAACTTACCTTGAGAAACAGTCGTCTAGATTATCCTCTTCTTCATCAAAATCTTGCTACAAAAATAAAATTGTACAATGAAAGCAATTTGAGAAATACACAACAAAGGCATTTTTCTTCACACAATAAAACATTAAATCTTATAAAAAAAATTATATTTTGCTAACATTTTTTTGCTTGGAAAGTTTTATATCGAACTGGTACAACTTAAAAACAATCCTTTTCAAATTTTTTATCCATCTCTAGAAGAATGAACAGGTTTGCAAATTCAAAGAGTTGCATAAATATTTTGGTGGAAGTAAAATACTTTATAGTTTCATATCCTATCAATGGGTTTCTGAATTAAGCAGTTATTTGTTTTTAACAAGAAAAGTAAAAGCATCACATGAAGGACCATGAGACCAGAAACAATTATTTTAATGCAAGCTCAAGCTATTTTGAAATGTTAAATGGTTGTTTCCAATATAAGTTCACCCACTTTGAGAACGGGGGTCTCAGAAACTGAGCATACCAGTAAGGTGTTTCAGGTCTGCTCATGCTAAGTTAAAAACCACTTGTGAATGGTTAGCTTGTAAAAGGTTAGGCTGAATGTATATACTCAACAGTTTGGGTTCTTAAGTTGAAACGAAAGCGTTACACAAAGAATTCACTAAGTAAATATGAAACTCTGTAATATCATCATCATTTAACGTCCACGGTTTGACAGAACTGGTAAGCTACACCAGGTTCCAAACTGATTTGGCATGGTTTATAACAATTTGTTATGATATATAAATATTATAACTACATATATAAATCAGGGTTGTGGAGTCGAAACAAAAAACTTTGACTCCTCTTTATGTAATCAAGTGATTATGGTCTACACATCTCATAAAGCATATGCATATGCTTGTACTTTGAGTAGGCCCCTAGGTTATAACTAGTTTATTATATTAAAGAATGAAGACTACCACTAAGACATATATAGTTTTGTTATAAAATATAAATCTGTTCTTACCAGGTTAATACAGGGTGAATTAGAGGGTGGGGATAAGTTCATAGGCGTGGAAGCATCACTACTTGTAACAGAATCAGAGAGTTTACGTCGGTAAGAAGGCATCAAGTCATCCTCAGGAATTTCTATAAGGTCACTAGCATACTGCCAAAAAAAAAAGTATATTATAAATATCAAAACTATAAACTTGTTGAATAACATTCCATGTAAAAAACCTCCCAGTTCTTCACAATCCAAAAACTAATTAAAAATCTGTACCATTTGCTATTTTCTGATGGTAATATACATCCATATATATATTCTAATATACATCCATATATATATATTCTAAAGTAGTGAGTTGGCAGATTGTTAGCATGCTGGGAAAAATGCTTGGCAATATTTCAATTGTCCTTATGTTCTGAGTTCAAATTCTGCCACAGTCAACTTTGCCTTTCATCAATAAAATGAGTACCAGTTAAACACTGGGGTTGATGTAATTGACTTCACCCTCCTCTGAAATTACTAGCTTTCTGCCAAAATTTGAAATCAATATAAATATTAACATTCTAAAAGAACTGAAAGGGTTTCAATATCTAAACTACAATATGACTAATAGCCTAGCTATGGATATTTATTTACATGTCATGATTTGATAGTAGAAGGCACTTCAAGAGTGGTCAGACTGAAGAAAACTTCAGAAGAAGCCGGAGAAAAAAAACCCATAATGTTCAAACTGATAATGTATTGCAGATCTATTTAGATATCACCCTCCCCCCACCAATATATGTAAAAATAAGACAATGATTATTACACATGTAAAGTTGGCACAAAGAATTCTGTAGTGTTCCAGGGTTTATAAAAATTAAATCATTCCAGTTGGCAGAAAAAATACTATGAGTCTACACAATGCTAAGTTGAGCTGCAAACAAATACTACTTCAATATGCCTCAAAAGTGACTGATCCCTTTTTAAAAAGAACTAGAAATCATTAGCTTTGGTATCTATTTCATCTCAGCCCATATAAATTATCAAGGTACGATACTAGAATGTGCCAGGTGAGAGAGAGTTAAGCAGTACAACAACTGCTGAGCCAACAATACATTGGCGTTCATTAATATTAAATTAAGTATACTTTAACTTATTCTAATATTATTCTCAAAACTACTCATAGATTGAATAATCTAAGGAATCCCACCAAAAACATCCATTATTAGAAATGATTATAAAACTTACAATTCTATTGTCTTCTTTTTCTGCTTTCCGTCGTTCTTCTTGTTCTTCTTCTAATTCAAGATATTCCGCAATACTAAATGATTGTGATACCGTTAACGTTACATCATGAGCCTGAAACAAGAGTTAATTACATGACTTTAGTATGTTACATGTTTAATCTATTTCAAAGAGAGCAACAAAATTAAAGGGAGATGATTCTCCCACGAATTCGTATTAGATAAGTTATTTTCACTACAATATGGAGTTAACATATTTTTTAGAAACTATTTTTCATCGTTTGGTTTATCAGTAAAAACAGATTAAACTATCAAATCACAAATGCAAATTAAAAAAAAGATATTTATTTTAAGGAAAACAATTAAACAGGATTAGACTAGTGTTCGTATTTTACAGTCAAGTTATACCAGATTTAAAACACAACTATTAAGTTAGAATAAAAACACAGTTAGTATCATTTTGTATACTTACAATTTTCCTTTTCGGGCAGACGTAGACATAACATTCCATAGTTTCATTGATTGTATTGCGAGCAATAAATGCAAACACTCTTTCGTGATGTCTGTCAGCTGTACAGAAAGATATCCTGTATATACAAACATCCAACAACATTTCTTTGGTAACCATATCATACATTTTAATGCCTTGTGAAGATACATTCAAGGCCACTTTTCTCCATTTCTTGCCGGAATTTTTTTCCTGTGAAGAGAGAAAAAAAAAGTTTAGTGCAATAAATTATTTAATCATTATCAATCAGGAATAGAAATTTTGAAAAATTTTTCCTTCAAGAACAAAGCTTTTAAAACTTTCTCAACAACTTTCAATACTAAATCTTAATCCACCCAGAATTAGAAGTGCTGCTAATCTACTGCCCATATTTTAGAACAGGAAAAGTGGTTTTAAACCACAAATACATCATTACTTGAATACAACTATGAAATTCCCAGGTACATTCCAAACTACCATATTTTCATAAAGTGTGGTAAAAGTAGGTTAAAATAATAAATCGTTTTTCAAAACTGAAATGTCAATTTAAATTTTATAAAGAGCACTTGATTTTCTAAATCAGTAGACTCTAGTTAAAGGTTCTAATTTTATACATTTTTTTAAAGATTAAGGTATACTATATAGACAAATTGAAGAAATTCAAATGTAGACCATAATATGTTAAGTGAATTCTATAACTGGAATATATTTTATTTGAGAGGAATAAATTAACCCAGGCCAGGTAGATTTGTTAGAAAGTAACATGTATTATATTGCTTACCATGGCAATAACTCGTTGAATTGCTTTCGTACTGATTCCATCACCATAACTTTCTCCTTCAGAAATTTCTTCTACTAAAGTGGAGCCTAGATATTTTAGGTAGAATGTCAATCCATCATTCACAGTATCTAGATTTTCACCCCATTTATCATGTAATTCTGTAAGAGAAAATATAAATAGATTAACACTTTATACTAAGCTTCTTGGAAAACAATACATACATAGGATTTTTATTGGCAATGTTAGAATATTTTTCAGAACCTGCAAAATTTCTGAAATTCAAAACATTTTAGACAAGAAAAGCTACCAAAATAATAAGTCCATTCCAGTATATGAATTACTGATAAAGAAATATAATTTTTGAATTAAAGATTAAGAAACCCGTTTAAAATAAAATTCAAAAAAATTAAATGGAGAGAAGAAGGCTTAGTAAAATCTATTTTCTGCACTTACACTAAAGCTTAAAGAATTCAGGTCAATAAGAATTTGACAGTATTTACCAAGGGGTGCGGTTTTTGAACAATGCTACCTGCCTATTATTTCCTTACAAGAAGATTTCTCTAACAATTGGGTGCTCTTTCTCTCCTCTACTACAAAGTAGATCTATTTGTATATATTAATCTAGAGTAGCTTCAAGTGTCACAAAACCTCTAAAAGATTGTTTTATACCAATTCGTAAACAATTTTATCTTTTAAACAGAATTTTTTTAAAGCTATCACCATAATCGTCAACACCATTGTTGTTATTATTATTATTATTATTATTATTAAAGTAGCGAATTAAGGTGATAGCTTTATTGAGAAACGAAGGTGAAGTACGCCAGGGAATGAGAATCACGTGATGCAAATTACTCTTGAATGCCCTATATGTTAATTCCTTGAATTACCACTTAATGTTGATTAAGATTAACCAGTGTTACGATGTATTTATTGAGCAAGACTCTTGGCATTAATTACCTGAGGAGAAGTTAAAGTAATTAGTTGCATCGATATTAATAATAGTTGTGGGTTGAAGAGGAGACTAGTTTTAAGGTTTGAAGATCTTAAACTCCGATTCCAGTTTCAACATTCTATTGAGCTTTATACACAAAACGAAAATAACAGCTTAAGTATTCACGATAGTTTTAAAAATATAACAAGAATAACCATGAAGCTGATTTCACGTTTCAGAATAAGTTTTAAAACATTTTTAATGAAATAAAAACGTTCTTTTTGCGAGTCCACATCTTTTGACAGACTGGTGTGTCACGTGATGGGCGAGTGCTCTCCATTATTTAAACCTGACGTTGAGCTGTCGAGCAGTATTTCTTAATTCTAGTGTATGGATCTGTCATGACAGTTTATTCAGGGAATCAAATAAGGATTTCGATGCATGCCTCAAAACAATTAATATAATTCCTTTCACTAATTATCGTGCGTTTCACGTACGTTTGAAAAAAACTTTTTGCTGGTATACCTGACTTCGACAACTTACACAACTCCCGACTGAAAAATGCAGTTTCAAATCGGAGCAGTGTTATTTGAACGATGAAGAATTCGACAATGAATGGGGGTTTATTTCAGAATAATGATGACCTGTTTAGGATACATTATAAATATAGAAGACTCTGAACAGGATTTGTTTTAGCAGCTCCATACGAGAAATAGTGGGCCAGAGGACCAGAGAAAATGTTCAGCAAAACATAAGTGTTGCAACTATCGGGGAGGGAAAAAGCCATTTTTCTCAGGTGTGCAAATAACGTAATGAACAACCTGGAAGCCACATCAGGTAAGAAAACCCATCTTCAACATTAATTTCAACTTAGTTTTCCATCTTTATTAGAACAGTTTCGTGTACTCGTTAATATTTTAATTAACTATCAACCATAGCAAGCTTCTGTCGATAGTGGAAGTACTGACAACTTTACCAACGTTAATGTTGTAAGTGGAATGGTTTAGTTGGCGTCAACACAGCTTGGTTTCCCGAATTACAGGAATATGTGAAATTGACATTCGATATGCTGAAAAGTTGTTACAAAACAGCAGTCATTGTTAGTTTATATTCCAGTCTCAGCTCAGATGAGCAAAGTGGCTTCATGTCCAAACAGCTTCTTTAAAGTTCTCAAATTTACTTGTCTAAAGCTTCCACCTGTTACTTTCTTCAACTTCACTTGAAAGGCAAAGCCTATTGCTACGCTTACTTGATGGTATTGCTTGTAAATTCGTTAGATAAAAAGTAAAGTGATCTAAGAAGCATCATTGACAGACTAATAAAACAAATCACAAACGATAATCATTACGGTTTCCTTAATGCTTTTCCAGTGCCAATTATTGACGAGGTCATAACGAAATATATCAACTGCTTCAGTCGATTGAAGATCGTCCCAATCTGTTTTATGTATACAAGATTTCCATTTGGGCTTCTGAACACTGCGGCACGATTTCAGCTAATGATAAACCAAATATTCTCGCAGAAATAATCTTGTATAACCTACCTACTATTATTTAAACATTCTTATGTGCTCTAGCTCGGTGGAAGATCATGGCAGAAATTTGCAGGCATTTCTATCAATTTATCAAAGATTTGAATGTCACTTTCATTTAGAAAAGGGTGTTTTTAGCAAAATGGTTAATGCATGCAAGATCACCAAAAAAAAAAAAAAAAAAAAAAAAAAGCACCTAATCGTTATAAGCTGATTCTTCTTAAAGTTCCTACTTCCAAAAAGGAAGTTGAAAAAAGCATTGGGTTTCTTTACAATAAATGAGTAGCACTTCTAATAAATTTTATAACTTTACTCCTTTTGTTCTTTTTCATGATTTGATATACCTTTTAATTACTGTCTGTGGCACAGCGAAATGTTCTAAAAGATGGAATTGTGCAAAACATGACAATCTCTAACAATCTTAATTGTAAAGATGCTTTTTCAGGAACGCTTCACCTCATCTAATCTCTGCTCTCAAATACTACCAATGAGTGGACCTGCCGCTTGATAGTTTCTTAAATACTGCTCTCCAGTTGATGTGTGTCTCTCTCTACCTTTTTGGCTATTTTACCTATTTATGTGTATGAATGAAAACGAGCTTTTGGAACGCAATGACAAATTTGCCTGACATCTCCAACTGAAATAGTTGAAGTTGCGAAATCAGACCGAACAATTGTTGATTCATTTCGAAAGTTCCTTTAAAACCATCTGAAATACTTATAAAGCTGTAGCATTATTCGTTGAATAAAGTCTTTGGTATACAAATATTCAATCATTACATTTGACTATACTTACTTCCATTCATAAGGTAACTAATTTGGTATTTTTGGGGAGTAGAGATTTGATAAGCCTTTTCTTTACATATAAGCCAGTCAAATTTGATTTTCATGTTTACATATAGAATACTGTATTGCAAAATGTATTTTTGTTGCTTTGCGGCAAATATTAAAATCATAATTACTATTCACAGGAATTCGAATATCTCCAGGAGTATTACTATTTATTTTACAAGACATCTAATACCAGTATCTATCTATCTATCTATTTATATTTGTAATATATAACTTAGTTATTTTAAGCAACAGTACTAATTAGTAGTGGGTGTGGAGGTAAATACAAAATATCGTACAAATATTTTATCCTCACTCCCTAATTTTCGGGCCTAAACTGAAACGTAACTCAAGACATAAAAGGTATTTATAGAATAGGGCAGGGTTGAGTAAATTGAAGTAACTAGATTATCCAACATGATAATCAACCGAGCATGAAATTATCTAGAATCTGCTAGTGAGGCAGCCAAAAGAACTCGTGACAATATCAATGATACAGCAGTATTATTATTATCATATTGATTTCTGATATAGAGGTACAAACGTAGGATCTCTAAGTAAGGAAATACTGCTATTGTGTGGTGTTCACGCTTGTTGGAATCACGCGCACTTGGTATTTAAGTAGCAAAGGTATCAGCTACAACAGTGAAATAATTTTAGCGGGGTTCTTAACGTGGAGAACGTTCTTGAACCTATTATAAGCGCTTATCATTTCGGCAGCTATTATGCAATTAATATAGGTTTTGATTAAAATTTAATGAAGTTTTCTTTTTTAGTTAATTCATATTATTGTCAATGTAAATATGACTTCAAAATTAAATAACTTTGTTAATTAGGATAAATGAAATTTAATATCAATATATTATTTATTACAACATATCTGCCTTTGATGTTTTAAAATTAATATCATTTTAATATTAATTAGCATACGTGGTTAAACAGAAATCTAACCGCTTTCTAATTAACAATCAAGCGATCTTAATTGATTTCATACGTAACACACTAACAGCCGCAGTATACAACATTATTATTTAATATTTATCAAATGTAAGAAGCGTATTGATAAAAAAAAACCTTGTCATAACTATATTTATAACTATATCTTATAGCTTTATTCATTTAATGGAGGGGGCACCTTATGGAATTCTTCAACGTTATTAGATGCAGTTTGGGTACATCTGCACCAAACAGACACAAAGATAGTCCCGCTCTACAGAGCCAGCCACCGATTCTAAGATCCCACAATCATCACTGATATCAACAATAATAATAATTAAAAGACTGTTGGAGATTAAATGATGGATCATTCTCCTCGATTTACGCTAAAAATTTAGAATCCCGAATTTCTATACACTGACAAGTCGACAGATAAGTTATTAATGAGGGGAAAAAAACACGTAAGTTTTCAAGTATTGTTCGTAGTTATATGATAATGAAATAGTGGCGTGATGTTAGTAATTGACCAATGACAGGCGGAGAAAGCAACGCGCCAAGTCACCTGATCAACGATATTGAACACACACCTTAATAATGTCGTTGCTATGTAATGGATTAACTACTATTTGAAATGACCCGGTCAGCAATTATAAGACACCGGTTTGCTTTAATTAGGAAGAAATTGTTTTCGTTAATTAACTACATTTTGGTAGAAATTAAATCGACTTGAACATATAATAAAAAACAACAACGTTACAATAGAGCTACTACGGGTTCCCCAAGTCGCAAGAAATAACAGTCAAATCTCCCTAACAATGGACTACTATCCTAACCCTGTCAGCTTTTAAAGATAACCGGCTTGCTTTAATTATAAAAAAATGTTTTCATTGATTGAGTAGATTTTCGTAGCAAATAAATAAATAAAGTGAATTAACTATATATTTTTAAAAATTGCATTAGTAACGTATACAACATTACAAAAACGCTTCTACAGGATCGCTCGACTTGCTAGAAATAGCAGCCAAAATGCTTTGACATAAGTTTCCTTTAATAAAAGGAACACATTAGATGATGTAGTCCTAGGTACTGTGGTCCAAAACAATAAGAATGATCACGGTTTTATTACTTATGATACGGGGTCTACTTGATCAGGACTCACCTGTGGCTGAAAAACAATGACATTATAAATTAGAGGGAAAATCTATTACCAGAAATAAATGTATTCTTTAGGAATAAAGTAAGCATTTTTATCTCTTAAATCATTGTTTAGTCGGTAAACTAATGATCAAAAACATGCCAACCTTAATCATCAGGAAACTACATTGTCAAAAGTAGGGTGTGGTTTGAAGGAGATTTAGTTGTTATTTCTAGCATATCGAGTAACCACGTATTTAGTTTAACGTTAAGTTATTCAGCCCCAGGTCAGCAGTTAGTGAAGAGGACTACATAGATATCCTTCCCTTTTGCTCCAAGATACGATTTGAATGTAACTTGGCTGTTATTTCTGGCGGGTTCAACAGCCACATAAATGTTTCCTGTAAGGTTATGTGCAAGATGAAAAGATATTAGATGCTATGTTGGAAATCATTTTTATATCCTAAAAAAATTAAATTCAAAGCAAATAACCCCAAATATATACGTCCATAATTACGAAGAGGAATAAATTAACTCCAGCTTGGAATTGAAACCAGATGCAAAATTGGCACACCGAAAAACTACTACTTGCTTGTATATATATTTATTTTTATCAGTACCTTATAATTTGCAGTGACTTTTCACAACAAAAGCCAGCGCAGTGCCACTCCATCTCACTCCCACAGGTGGGCACTACTAATGAGATATTTTTGGCGTGGAAATACCTGAGATCTTACGTTACATGGCAGTTTTAAAGGCGTCTGCTTCCTTCTATAGTAATGTTTCTATTATGTCGAAGCTGAAAACAAAATAATGTAAATACCATTGTTTGGTAATTATATGTCAACAACTGCTAATTTCCTTTTGAACAGGATCTACTCCAAAGAATCATGACAAGCTAACATGAACACAAACGGAATCTAAACTTGCAAACCGATGGATGCAATCGAGCAATGCAAGTTCTCTGTTCTCAGGTCCCGGTGGTCACCTGAAGTCTTAATTGCTAAACAGAGGATAATTTGTTTACATTGAAAAAGTTTTGCAATGTCCATGCCTTTCCCAAGAGCATTAGCCATGTCAGTGAACTGTAAAATCTTTCAAAAATATCGCATTTAAATTATTATGATTTTATTGTTATATAAAATTTTGAACATAAATTATTTCACACTATATATGTAGTAGCAGTTTTTTGAAAATATAGTGTGCATGCATATTTATATATACATATATATATTTGTACATTTAAATTATTGTCTATAGTATATTTAACCGTTTTGCTGCACATTTGATTAACCTTACAAGAAACAGAACACTGACGAAATATATTTTCAGTTGTATTGACCATATTTCCTTAAATATATGTAAGTAAAGATTTAATTTAATATATATATAACTAACTACCGAAAGTTTGAATACAGAGTGACAAAACTTCAAAATAAGGGAGGAAGAATAAAAATTAAAAACTTGTTACAAGCACCGAGTTGTCGGCTTTCATGTCTATAAGTAATTAGTGAGAGAGAGGAAGACTGAAAAAGAAAGAGAATGAAGAGAGAAAAAGAGAGTGTGTGGGGGAGAGGAAGAGAGAGTATTTCAATGTCAGCCGATCACGCCACTTGGGTTCCCCTGCATAAGTAGCATCGGCTGATGTTGCGGCTGAAACGTTCTTCCTCATAGTCAGTGCCTCTCTTTCTCGAGTCAGACAGCATTCCAATTAAATAACTCAACCACACCTTGTTAAGTCGGTCGTAACGAAACTAAAAACGATTTACTATGAAAATTATTCGAGAGGGATACTTTACATTTTAATATCATATTAAATAGCTTAATTTTTTTAAGTAAATATCAGTAAAGGACAGTTGTCGGTGCTGAGCGATAGAATTTAACACTGGCTACAAGGTTGCGAGCAAATGCATTCGCCAGATGTATGCATATTTATTATAACATGTATATATATATATAATATGCATACACACACATATATTCATACATTATATGCATGTATACTTTGCAGAATTTTTTTATAAATTTCCATGTTTAAAACAGTAACTTAAACCAGAAAATGTCTTGTTTAGTGCTATGTCAGCTTTCGGGTAGATTCAAAATTAAAAGATGTTTTAGTGGTAAATATGAAGTCTTTAATTTCTACTAGATATTGTTTATCCTGTACGGGGTGGGCAGGAAGATTTAAAGCATGTAGGGTGTGATTTGAGGAAAATTTGGCTGCTTTTTCGAGTAGATCGGAGGTTGGAAAACCAGCATCAGCAGTTATGCACTCTCACAAAGAAATACATTACACACACACACACATATATATATATATATATATACATGGGAACTTCTACATATATCGCCCTTTCCACCCTCCCAGCCTCTTCAATGAGTCAATTTCGATGCTTACAAGTAGTTTTGTTTCCCCGAATTCATCAAATAACAAGCTAATGGCATTGGTTTCTGCTGAAGGGTTTCATAATGGAACGATTAAATTAAATATAAATTAGAAAGCAAACATAATTAGAAAAGATTGTTCTTAATTGCTGTCAAGAAAACCTGTTCTGATTCGTAGCTGGAACATCATACGACATCAGGCCACCGGTTAAGGCAGCGTAGGAGATAATGCGGCCGGCATCTCGACACTTTTAGATTAGCAATGTCAAAAGTTGTAGGTAGAGAATAATAATTACTTTAAAACTGCATCAAAGGAAATTAAAAAGATTAAATTAGTATAATTCGAGATCCGTCAAAATTATCAGTCCTAATTGTAAATGCAGAATTTTCCCGGGTGTAATTCTTGTTCGCTGGTCGAGTCTGCAACAGCATGTTTTAGAAGATAAACTGATAATGTATCTACATCTTTATCAATATAATACTGACAATACATGATCGATGCTTATTTAAAAATAAGAAAACATTAAAATATAGAGGAAAAACCACTTACTGTGATGTCTTTTAAAGGAACTGAAGACGGTAGGGCTTCGGCGTACGACTCTAAATAATACATCCATTCTTTGAGATGGTATTATAAGTAATGTTTAAAATGTTAAGAAGAGAAAAATAAATACTTTTTTACAGTGTGTGTGTTGTTCAGGGTTAAAGTAAGAGGGGAAACGTGCGATACCGTTCCCGAAGCGAAGTTGACCCTGTCTTGAGTGAAATGATTGCCGTCTCACTTGTCAACGTTTTACTACTTACTACAAAAGCCGCCGCTGCTCAATGCGTACGTCAATCATAGCGATCGCCTGATTCGAAAGTAGGCGGGGCTTAGAGGCTCACGCTAAAAGATGAATGGTCGACAGAAAACACACCATCTCGAAATTAGAGAAAATATTTTAATACATGTGCCCGTTTCTAACATAATCAGCACTAATAACAACACCGCCGTCACTGCATTTTATTTGTTTATTATTTTATATGTATGTATGTAGGTGTGTGTATGTATGTATGTATGTATATACACACACACACACACACATATATATATATATTTATATATATATAATTATATATAATTATATATATGTATATATTTATACATACATATTATGTGTGTGTTGTTACATACTTTAAACAAATCTGGTGACTCGCATTCTTTGAATATCATTTTATTCTGTTAATCGAAAATAATTGTGGTAGTTTGTGGAGTTTAGTTATCGCATGTTTATTTTTTGAGGATTATTTTATTTGGCAGAACAGACGTACACATAAAACATGTATACAAACATAAAGCGCATACATATGTATGTGTGTATTTGTGCGCGAAATATGTACATACATAAATTCACACATACATACGTCAATATTGGTTGAGAATTTGATAAATTCCAAAGAGGTAACATGATATTCCTCACCGCAAAATCATGTTACAAGTATTTTTACAATTAAGGTTTAGATAGAATATATTAGTATTATTTTAGTTGGCGTTGGAGCTGATACTTTTCGTGTTGTCCTTATTTAACCCCAGGTCAGCCAAGATTGAGCAGCTTATAAATAGGGCCCCTTTTTAACATCATTGTAGACCCCCGCCTGGCCGAAGTTATGCACTTGGCCCTTTAGTATTAACTTACTGACGACGGGCCTTAGCATTCATAGATTAACCATTGAGTCCCTAGAAACGGGGTACCTCAGAGTAACAACCCATTGCTTTCAGCGCCTGCCTATGATCAAAAGGTGTCCAATCGTGACCACATGTTGAGTAGTAAACTGTCCTTTGTGTTCTGTGCATGTAGAACATTTTGATGGAGTTTTAACTGCTATTTCTAGCAGATCGGATCACGTAGAGATTGTCTCGATGCTGCTTGTTGGTAGTGATGTGGGTGATGTGGGGGTAATATTTTAGGTGTTAAAAGGAAAGAGAGATTATTAAGCGCATTATCATTACTGTTAATGTGGTTTCCCATTATTTAATTTTATTTAATATTTCAAAACGATTAAAAAAAAATCATTAATATAGTGCTTATTAATTAAATTAAAACCCCGTCATTAAGGAAAAGAACAACTTATAATAAAACTTGACATTTATTTTGTTATTACTTTTCAGGTTGGCTTTTTCAATTACTTTGACATTTCCCTCTTCACGTTAAGACATAACTTATAGAAACACTATTCTGTCTGTAGTAGCTACTAGAAAAGAGGGAAAAAACAAATAAATAAACCCTTCTTTGCTATCAGCAGTGGAATTTTTACTCTATCTTTACAACACGTGGGCTGTGTTAACGTATTTACAAGTAAGGGAGGGAAAAATAAATAAAATAGTCATCACATCTTTTTTTTTTGTCATTTTTTTAAAACGTTTTATTGATGGAATTTCTTAACAAAAACTCTTTCATTTCTTTACAATGAAATTGTTTTAATATTACAAAATGTTTCATCCGCATTAATATTACAAACTAAGGAGTAGTTTGTTTCAATGTTATCATTTTGTTGTCAGATAGCCAAGGAATGCCAGTGAACATTGAAAGAAGAACAGCAAGATGATTTAGAAGTTCTTTAGCGTAGGTTATAAAAACGAAGAACTATTCTCTATAATCCCTTCACATATAAGAAACCTAACATCGTTATCTCATAACGCTTCCTCGGTATACAACTGTTGTTTGTTAAATCAATGGAATTCACACAAAGGTTCATAGAACCCAGACGAACCCAGAAACTTCCCAAACAACTTGATTCTAAATTCTTGCAACACTACCCCCCCCCCCGCTCCAGTGTCTCAGTTATCAAATCTGGGCGTTTCCTGATTACAGGGTTTTGGTTGAAATTTAGCTTAAATATTCACTGCCCTTGTTTTGTAATTCCATTCATATCTTGGCTATTTCATAGGAATATTGAATAGACTCAGGTACTTGACCGGTACCTTGAAAGATGAAAGACAAAGATGGACTCGACAAGATTTGAACTCAGGATATAAAGGAGCTCTAACTAAATACTGCAAGAAATTTTTGTCCAATTCTACCATATCCAGTCTTAATCAAAACTGAGATTGGCAAAGAAAATTTTAATTAGTCAAGACCTTACATGCATTTTGAAGAGAATGGTAACTTTTGGATCAAATCTCAAAGTTGATCAAGACAGACAGAGCTGACAACTCCAAATTTCAACCTCAAAAATCAGTTGGCAACATATTAATGTCAATTGACATATTAATGTCAATTGACATATTAATGTCAATTGACATATTAATGTCAATTGACATATTAATGTCAATTGACATATTAATGTCAATTGATAAAGAGAATTGTCATGCAGTGTGTGTGGGGGAGGATACAGAAAACTTTTGGCAAGCATGGTGACAACTTTGGACATGTTTCACTCTTATCAGACCAATGTGGCCCTAGTCCAATGTGTGAAATAAGATAAAAAGACAGGCACAAGACTAGAAATTTTTGCTGAGAGGAGTCAGTTAGATCAATGCCTGTACATGACTGGTATTTTATTCCATCGACCCTGGAGGATGAAAGCAAAACTGACTTTGGTAGGACTCGTAGCAGGACAAAACTTTACAGTAAGGAACGGTGGGGGCGGGGGGAGTTAGGATTTTGTTTTGAGTGTTGCCCAAAAGGACATGTTCTATTTATTCTAAGTTTGCTGTAGCAGACCAAATGCATATGAAATGGTAATGCTGTGGAACTACTGGAAATAAAATAACGTTATTATATTTGGTGTCAGCTCGGCTAGAAAGGGTGTTGTGCTGGCAACTAGAGCAACACCCCAGCATCCACCACTGGGAATATTGTCCTGAACTTTAATGATTCTACCAATCTACTACTCTCTAGAATAATAAAGGCAAGATGGACTGAACAAGACAAGACCAGAGAGGCGACATGGAGAAGAGGCATTGAAGAGGTCACAGATGTGTGACGAAAGAACTTTGACAAATAAACTAATAATGATAATAATCCTTTCTACTGAAGGCCCAAGGCCTGAAATTTTGGGGGAGGGGACTAGTTGATTACAGTAACTTCAGTATGCAACTGGTACTTAATTCATCGACCTCGAAAGGATGAACGATAAAGTCAACCTTGGAGGAATTTGAACTCTGAATATGGAGACAGACGAAATGCCTCTAAACATTTTTCCCTTTGTGCTAATAATTCTGCCGGCTCACTGCCTTAAACTAATAATAATGATAAAACTAAAGTGGGGATCAAATAAATAATGTGTTTATTTATTGGTGAAATGACCGTCCCCAAATATAAAATAATTATTGGTAAATTGTTATATTAAGGAATGACAACAGAAGATAACGAGCACTCAGAGAGCGCAAACCTCCTCCAAGGCAGTACCAACGTCCTCTCAACGATTAGCCAGGGATGATTTTTAAAATGAGAATATTTGAAATAAACTCGACTGCTCTCACAAACAAGAATACTAAAAATGAAACCAACCGCTCTCAGAAATTAAGTAAAAAAACAGGGAAAATAACCCAGAACCCTTGTCCAGTACCCGATTGCTCCCAGAATCTAATCAGTTTGTGCCAGTCATAAGGCCAAACATCCCTGAATGTTTCATCAGAATCCATCCAGTGGTTCTTGAGATATCTTGCCCATGAACAAACACGACAGTAAAC
>NC_068988.1:93213910-93214635 GCF_001194135.2 Octopus bimaculoides
GCACAAGAGCCAGTCCAGGGGCACTGGCAACGATCTAGCTCGAAAATCCCACAAAGGCCAGCCAGGTGGCACTGGCAACGGTCACGCTCAAAATGGTGCATTTCATGTGTCACCTGCACAAAAGCCAGTCCAGGGGCACTGGCAACGATCTCGCTCGAAAATCCCACAAAGGCCAGCCAGGCGGCACTGGCAACGGTCACGCTCAAAATGGTGCATTTCATGTGTCACTTGCACAAGAGCCAGTCCAGGGGCACTGGCAACGATCTCGCTCGAAAAATTTTGATAATAAAACTAAAATGGCGATCAAATAAATAGTGTGTTTATTTATAGGCGAAATGACCATACCCAAAGATAAAACAATATATCATCATCATCGTCGTCATTTAACGTCTGCTTTCCATGCTGGCATGGGTTGGACGGTTTGACTGAGGGCTGACGAGCCAGAAGGCTGCATCAGGCTTCAATCCAATCTGGCTATGTTTCTACAGCTGGATGCCCTTCCTAATGCCAACCACTCTGAGAGTGTAGTGGGTGCTTTTTACCTGCCACTGGCATGAGGTCCAGTCAGGAGGTACTGACATTGGTCACGCTTGCTAAATTGCTATACTGAGGAATGACCACAGAAGATAATAATCTGGGAAATTATCCAGGGGTACCGTCTGCATGGAAACTATGTTATTGTTGGCACTCCGTCGCTTATGACGTCGAGGGTTCCAGTTGATCTG
>NC_068988.1:93214645-93214955 GCF_001194135.2 Octopus bimaculoides
CACTCAGAGAGTGTAGTGGGTGCTTTTACGTGTCACCTGCACGAAAGCCAATCAGGCGGTAATTGGCAATGGCCACGCTCAAAATGGTGCAATTTATGTGCCACCCGCACAAGAGCCAGTCCAGGGGCACTGGCAACAATCTCGCTCGAAAATCCCACAAAGGCCAGCCAGGCGGCACTAGCAACGGTCACACTCAAAATGGTGCATTTCATGTGTCACCTGCACAAGAGCCAGTCCAGGGGCACTGGCAACGATCTCGCTCGAAAATCCCACAAAGGCCAGCCAGGTGGCACTGGCAACGGTCACGCTC
>NC_068988.1:93215944-93219139 GCF_001194135.2 Octopus bimaculoides
CAACGGAACAGCCTGCTCGTGAAATTAACGTGTAAGTGGCTGAGCACTCCACAGACACGTGTACCCTTAATGTAGTTCTCGGGGATATTCAGCATGACTCAGTGTGACGAGGTTGACCCTTTGAATTACAGGCACAACAGAAACAGGAAGTAAAAGTGAGAGAAAGTTGTGGTGGAAGAGTACAGCAGGGTTCGCGACCACCCCTTGCCGGAGCCTCGTGGAGCTTTAGGTGTTTTCGCTCAATAGACACTTACAACGCCTGGTCTGGGAATCGAAACCGTGATCCTATGACCACGAGTCCGCTGCCCTAACCACTGGGCCATTGCGCCTCCACACATGGAAACTATGTAGTGAAGTAAGCACTAATACACTTAACATGGTGAGCAGGAAAAAATTTGAATTAATCAAGATTCCACCAATATTTGGTGCTTCAATTCAATATTGTTGAGGTTGGTCAGTTGAAGCTGAACCCATACTGGCTTAAAAGGCTACTCCATATGACACATGTGCAGCTCAATCGTCTCCGCTAAACAAGCTTTCTTCACATGCATATGCACACACGCACGCACGCAAATATCTGTGCATATGTACAAACACACAATGCCCACACGCGCACCTCTATATGATGATGGCCATCACTCAACATTAACCATGCTTCCCCATTGTTTTATTATTCAAACAAACTGGTTCATGGACAGTAGAATATATCGTTCTTGACAGAAATGTCGTTCAAATGACATGTTTATGATATTAGTCGTGACATTTCTTTGAAACACACACACATCTCTCTCTCCCTCCCCCCCCTTCTCTCTCTCTAGCCACTGATAATCTGTTCTGTAGTTGATCAGTAGTGGACATTATTAATTGAATTCATTTTGTTTGACCGATGCCGAGTTTCAACATAGACCAAGAAGACTTCTACACCTTGAGTTTTAATGATGTCTTATGAATGGTTGTTAACCTTTCATACGGAGCTTGTGTTTCTCCAGTTTATTGTAAAATGAATAAAATGAAGAGAAGTTGCGAGTTTACCCATTGAAAACTTGTTATGTGGTGGCTTATGTGCTTCTATGGCCCTGAGAACTATACTAACAAAGTAAAAGTTCCTGGTAGGGAAGTTGGTAGGGGGCTTCTGAACGGAGCAAGTCGAGAGATAGGGGTCCAAACTGACATGGACCATCTCTACCCAGCGTGGTTGTGTGGTAAGAAGTTTGTTTCCCAACCACATGGTTTTGGGTTCGGTCCCACTGCATGGCACCAGGCCGACCAAAGCTTTTGTGAGTGGATGTGGTTGATGGAAACTGAAAGAAGCCCATTGTATACATACATACACGTGTGTGTGTGTGTATATATGTGTGTGTGTGTATGTGTGTACATGTGTGTGTGTATATGTGTGTACAAGTGTGTGTGTGTGTGTGTGTGTGTGTATATATACGTGTATGTATATGTGTGTGTGTATATATATGCTTATTCTATATATGATACTTATTCTATCAGTCTCTTACGCTGAACTGCTATGTTATGGAGATGCAAACAAACCAACACCAGTTGTTAAGTGGCAGTCAGGGAGAAACACAAAGATAAAGACATATTCTGGCTTATGCTTACAGTGAGTTGCCTTTAGCAAGATTTGACCCAATTAGTATGAGGCCACAAGAATCACATCCCTAACTTCACAGCCATATTTTAACATAAATTAAAGGAGAAATATTCATAAAACTTTAGGTATGAAATGTACCCTGCCTTGACTCCCTCCCATTATCCCCTATAATATTCCCTGCCCTACAATATTCCCCAGCTGTCATACACATGACTTGGCTACCGTTCACTCAATGTGCCATTGCTATTACAGAACACCTTACTCAATTGTTTGCTGTCTATTGCATCATCCAACTGCACGCTTGACTGCACTTCCTGCTTATAAAACACTGAGTGTTATACTGCATGCACTTACTGCATGCACTTACTGCATGCACTTACTGCATGCACTTACTGCTTTACAAAACTCTATATGTGATCGTTAATACAATGTGGTCCTCACAGCATTCCATGTAACTGCTCTAGACATGTGGGTGCGTACAATGTGGCACTAAGCTAGATTATTTAAAGCAGGTATTATCCAGTACATACAATCACTTACGCTGTAGTTCTATGTTCAGCCAGAGATTATTGAAGCTACTCAATCACAACCATGATAACCTTCATCACAACAAAGACAGTGACACCTGTAATCAGAACTCTTAAGCAATATAGTATTGTCCCCCCAACTTCGCTTGACAACCGATGTTGGTGTGTTTACGTCCCCGTAACTTAGCGGTTCGGCAAAAGAGACCGATAGAATAAGTACTAGGCTTCTAAAGAATAAGTCCTGGCGTTGATTTGCTCGACTAAAGGCGGTGCTCCAGCATGGCCGCAGTCAAATGACAAACAAATAAAAGAGTAACAGAATAATGTTGATGGTTATAGGTTTACACAGGGTCAAGTCACCTGACAGCTGCATTTTCAATGGCAGCAGGCTAACAAATGAATATCAGATTGAATACCACAAGGTATTTTTTGAATGCACAAGTTTATCACTTTTGTTCTGAGCTAATGTGAATGTCTTTCAGCAAAAGATAAACACACACACACACATTATGGCATAGTACAAGCCTCTCTAACATTAACAGGATATATAAGTACATACATGTGTGTGTGTGTGTGTGTGTGTGCATGCATGCATGTGTGTGTATATATTTATCCATGCACACACACACACCTGCTGCTCTATTGAACCGGATCTCTCGCATTTAGCTTGTCTCTGGGCTTCTTGGTTTTGCTGCTAAGATTCGTTGTGGTGTTGTGCAGGCTGCATTTGATTTAAAACTCTTGCACAGGTGTAGACAACACTTACCTGTCAACAATGGTCATGCTTGTCTAACCAGTTGACAGCCATCACACGCACACGCATACACACACAGTTAGGATGTTAAACTCACACTTTGGTTAATAATATAGTCTCCATCATTGTAATTCCTGCTCTTTGGAAGGATGGTGATTTAATTTATCAACCTATGCTAATTAGATATTACTACATATTCTTCTTTTATATGTGTGTGAATATATGTGTATATATATGTGCGTGTTGTGTATATATGTGTATATATATATGTATATGTATATGTATATATACATATATGTATATATACATATATG
>NC_068988.1:93219239-93219891 GCF_001194135.2 Octopus bimaculoides
ATATGTGTATATATATGTGTATATATATATATACATATGTGTATATATATTTCATTTGAAACACATCCCCTATAATTCTCTGAATCCTCCTATTGGCCAGTGACAAGCATAATTTTTTTTCTCGAGTGGTTTCTATGATTGTGGGTTTTTTTCTCTTTTTATCTCCATTTACTTTCAGGGTAAAGAGGATGGAAGTTACTTATGAATTGGTTTTTCACAGAATAACTTGCAGATGATGTAGCAGGAATTTCACGACTGCTGCACTATTACGTGTCATAAATTCAAAAGTTAAATTTGCAGATGCTTTTCTTCATCATCTAATATCTGTTTTTCCATGCTGCCATGGGTTGGACAGTTTGACCAGAGCTTGCAAGCTCACTAGCTGAATCGGGTTCTACTTTGATTGGCTTTGTTTCTACAGCTGGATGCCCTTTCTAGCATCAACCACTTTGCAGTTTGCTGAGGACTTTTTATGCGACACCAGTACAGGTGCCTTTTATGCGACACCAGCATGGGTGCCTTTTATACTACTCCAGCGTGGTTCACCTTTTACGCGACTCCAGCGCGGGTCGTCTTTTACGCGACTCCAGCGCGGGTCGTCTTTTACGCGACTCCAGCGCGGGTCCTCTTTTACGCGACTCCAGCGCGGGTC
>NC_068988.1:93220249-93222874 GCF_001194135.2 Octopus bimaculoides
CTTTTACGCGACTCCAGCGCGGGTCGCCTTTTACGCGACTCCAGCGCGGGTCGCCTTTTACGCGACTCCAGCGCGCGTTGCCTTTTATGTAGCCTGAAATGAGTGTCTTTTACATGTTTGCCAGTACGGGTAATTTGTATGTGACGTCCAGGTGTTCTGGAACTTTCTATTTAGTGAAGACTTTACTAATTACTTTCTTTTAGTAAAAGTTACATATTCCAAACTAATTAGTAACTGCTTTATTACAGTATAGATTACTGCTTTAGTCTTGGGACTTAAATTGTTTTTCCATGTGAGCTTTCTGAGATTCATCAGTAAGGGGTTTGAAATTTGAATCCAGATGAAATTTTACCTTTCAATGAGGGATTCGTCACCACCTCAGGTCTTGATATTTGGGAATTGTTAATGTATGGAATTTCATTCATTCACTTTTCCAGCATGAAAGAGATAGAACTGTTTAACAGACAGTCCTAGTCTGCCTGATTCCATCATTATATATGTCCATGTGATGACCTGAACTCAGAATTACCAGCTAACAAAACATTTGTGAATTATGTGGTGCTCCTGCTACTTGCAGTCGTCAGTTATCGTTTTTCTTTTACTTGTTTTAGTTATTGGACTGCAGCAGAGGCATAGCCCGCTTCTAAAGTTAGCAAGAGTGAGCACATAAAAAAATGGTGATCCCAATCAATTTTAACCTCATTTCTGTTATATTACATGAAATATTTCGTTAGTTATAATATATATAATTGTATTCTACACTCATAAATTTCACGTTTCAGTTACACTGCCATTACATATGAATGTTGTCTCTACTGATATGTGGATGATAATGAAACTCTTCCGGATCATTCAGTGTTGAGAAGTTATGATGTTGGGGTATGTTTTGGTTCAGACCACCAACACATCACCTGGGATTAAGCAGACAGTTCAAAGAGCATAGGAGGTTGGTCATGGCTGCAAAATGCATTTCTTAGCAACAGAGCCATACCTGTTGTCCTTATCTGCTTCCCTGTGCAATCACACACTTTTTACATTACCAGGATGTGAAATGACATCTGGTGACACTCTTGGTAAGTGCTAAGAACTTGTTAAGGGATTTTCATTAGATAATCCCTTATCGTATCTGCCAGATATCGGTAAGTAGTCCAAACTTATCTACTTGGGTACAGAGAATACATGAAAAAAAAAACACCAACACAAATGCTACAACAGTGTGTCTAATGCTGTGGCAGTTTCGCCAATCTTCTGCCCCAGGGTGGTACCTTATTTCATTGACCCTTGAAGGACAAAAGTCATAGTGACCCGAGAGGGATTTGTACTGGGATCGATTTGTTTCAAGGTGGTGCTCCAGCATGGCCACAATCCAGCAACTGGAACAAATAAAACATAAAAAGATAAATGCAGTTCTACTAGTACAAAACAACAGCAAGGTTTATGGATGGAGTACCACCACCATCACTGCCAACAACAACATTTACAATGAGGTGTCAAAGACCTCACTGAAAAACATTCAGTGAAAAAACCTGGCAATGGGATATGAATGGTTCAGTCAATGGCAGCCCTAGTTCAATTTAGACCAGTTCACAACCAGGATCTACATTCCTCATGGGGTTCCATATAAGATTTTGTTACTAAAGTTTATGTGCAATAAATTGGTTATGGTTCTGCAAAGCACAAAATATTTTAACAATTTTTGGTACAATTCCTGATAATATTTAATTTTAAAAATACTACAGGGCCAGCTGAACCCATGGAAATTCCATGGTATAAGTGTCTGCATAGAGTTTCAAAAAATTCTATTGTTATCCTGCCATTTAATGAACACAATGTTTTTAAATATAATTGAAATGAATTTTGAAGGTATGGCTTATTTACCTCCTCATAATACATTTGATAGATGTGGTGTGCTTTAAGTTTTTATCTTTTTAATTCATCTTTTTATTTCCTTAAACTGTATTCATATATATTGATATAAAAATAATAATAATGATAATAATAATAATAATCATACAGTGCTATATTTAAGAAATGAGGAATTATTTACATTTGATGGATTTTTTTTTTTTTTTTTTTTTTCTTAAGTTTCAGCTTAGAGCTGCGGCCATGCTGATGCACCACCGTGTAAAAGAATGCTTACAGCACCTAGGGTTCCCAAGCGGTCACCCATCTAAGTACTAACTAGGCTCGATGTTGCTTAACTTCGGTGATCGGACGAGAACCGGTCCTTTCAACGTGATATGGCCGTAATTTGTCCACATCTTGTTTGTTGTTAACACAATGTTTCAGCTGATTTACCCTCCAGCCTTTATTATGGGCATATGGCATAGTGGTTAAGAGTGTGGGCTACTAACCCCAAGATTTTGAGTTTAATTCCAGGCAGTGACCTGAATAATAATAATAATAATAATAATGATAATCATCATCATCGTCGTTTAACGTCCGCTTTCCATGCTAGCATGGGTTGGACGATTTGACTGAGGACTGGTGAAACCGGATGGCAACACCAGGCTCCAATCTAATTTGGCAGAGTTTCTACAGCTGGATGCCCTTCCTAACGCCAACCACTCAGAGAGTGTAGTGGGTGCTTTTACGTGTCACCCGCACAAAAACGGCCACGCTCGA
>NC_068988.1:93223338-93232207 GCF_001194135.2 Octopus bimaculoides
CTTCCACGGGTTCCCTCAACTGTTAGGGTGTGGCACTTTTTCACGCAGCTATCCTCATCCATTCTCACCACATGTCCATACCAGCGCAATCGTCTCTCTTGCACGCCACAACTGATGCTTCTAATGTTCAGCTTTTCTCTCAAGATACTTACACTCTGACGGGTATTCACATTGACATTACACAATAATAATAATATCGAAAAATACCTTAGGAATGAGAACTCAGGTTCGAAATTTCCCCAAGACACCTGATGAAGGCTGGAGGGTATATCAGCCGAAACGTTGTGTTAACAACAAACAAGATGAGGACAAATATCCGTCAAATGCAAATAAGAATCTTGATGATAACAATAACCCTTTCTATTTTAGGTATAAGGGCCTGAAATTTCAGGAGAGGAGGTAAGTCAATTACATCGACCCCACTTTTCAACTGGTACATAATTTATCAACCCTGAAAGGATGAAAGACAAAGTCGACCATGATGGAATTTGAACTCAGAACGTAAAGATGGGCAAAATACTTACCAGCGTTTTGCCCAGCATGCTAACGACCCTGCCACCTCGCCACATAACAACAACAACAACGATGATTTAAAATTTTGTCACAAAGCCAGCAGTTTCAAGGAAGAGAGTAAGTCAATCGCATCAACCCCAGTACGCAACTGGTACTTAATTTATTGACCCCAAAAGGATGAAAGTCAAAGTCGACCTTGGTGGAATTTGAACTCAGAATCTAAAAATGATGGATGAAATGCTGCTAAGCATTTCTGCCTGTCGAGCTAACAATTTTGTGAGCCACTACCTCAATAATTATAATGAGCACTACGAGAGTGCAAGCTTCCACCAAGGCAACACCAACGTCTTCTCAACAATTAGCCAAAGATGATCTTTAAAATGAGAATATCTGAAATAAACTCGACTGCTCTCACAAGCGAGAATACTAAAAATGAACCTGGCCACTCTCAAAAATTAAGAAAAAACAGGAAAAATAATCCAGAATCCTTGTCTGGTACCAGATCATTTGCAAAATCTAATCAGTTCATGCCAGTCATGGGGCCAAACATCCCTGAAAGTTTCGTCCGAATCCATCGGGCGGTTCTTGAGATATCTTGTCCACGGATAAACAAACAAACACAACTGAAAAACAATACCTCCGCCTTCACTAAGGCAGAGGTAATAATAATAATAGTTCACTATTATTCCCTCTAGAGTCTAGTCACTCATATGATAAAACATATACAATATGCATTTTCCTCATCTGTCACTTTCCTTTCACACTCTCACGAACTTACTTACCCTCTCACATCATTTTTCTTGTCTTTTTTTTATCTGTCCTTTCACATTTTCTCACGACGATGACGACCACCATCTATCTTTTTTTTCCGCTGGGGTAACCATGTATCTCTCTCTGCAGCAAAACATCTGTTCCTGTCCCTCTGTTATGCTCTAACCTTTCATCATCTGGCATAAAGCCACCTCATTCAATACCACTCCCCACTCAGTTGAGGGATTTTGTCTTGCAGGTTACATAGTAACCCCACTGATGCTGGTGCCACATAAAAGGTCACCTGGTACACTCTGAAGTGGTTGGTATTTGGAAGAGCATCCACCTGTAGAAACCATTGTCAAAAGTGGCTGTGGAGGAACTTAGTGCAGTCCCTGACATACTAGCTCCTGCCAATTCATCAAACCCATGCCAGTTTGGAAAATGGACATTAAATGATGATAGTGATGATGATGATATAGAATAATTTTCCATTAGTCATTCCTCATGCACATTAATTAGACATCATTGTAATCAAGTCAGTATGGCCATGACCTTTGTCTTCAATTTTTTTTTTCCCAGGCTTTTTATTTTACATCATGAACAAAACAATTATTACACCACAGTCAGACCAGGCTGTTGTGGTAGAAACCCCATAGAAATACATAGGAAATACATCCATGAGATTAACTACAAAGTAATAAAAAAGATGCCCTGAAAGTTAATGTCATCATGCCAAATAGTAAATTCAAAGGTGCTGTGTCTACTTTGTCCTATACTGTTTTTGTAAGTGTACTTTCCAAATTCTCATGAACATGCAAACACGTCAATATAACACCTACACATTCTTATAATAGCATAAAAAAAAACCTATCCATCTGTTTTGCTTTGCTTAGCTTTGTTAGGCTTACTGTTTGTCTGTTTATTAATTTGTTTGCTTGTCTACCTATCTGTCTTCTGTCTGTCAGTCAGTGACCTGTTTTTGTCTTAGCAGTCTGCATATGAAGACTAGCCAACAACAATACTAAATAAAGCTACTCTTATATAGTTAATGTGAAAGCATGTGGCCCAAGAGGTTAGTGTTGTGCTGACAATTGTAAGATTCTGGTTTCAATTCTTGGACAAGGCAGCATGTTGTGTCCTTGAGTGAAGCACTTCTTTACTTTGGGTTGCTCCAGGTGCAGGAATGGCCGTATGGAAAGAAACTTGGTTCCCAAGGACATGACTCCAGGTTCAGTCCTACTGCATGACAACTTGGGCAAGTGACTTCTACTATAGCCCCAGGTTGACCAAAGCCTTCTGAGTGGATTTGGTAGATAGGAACTGAAAGAAGCCTATCGTATGTATGTATGTCATCCTGTCATCGCCACAGATTGAGGAAGCAGGTTAAGGAGGGGATCAACACTTTTGAGAGAGCACGTATCCAGCATGAAGAACTTAAGCGAGCTGCGCGAAAGCGCACGGCTCGTATAGTGAATGGGGAAAGCTTGGTCTGCAATGTTTGAAGTCATGTATGCTTGTCAAGAGCAGGTCTCATTAGCCACCAACGGAGCCGCAAATGCAAAATATAAGTTAGTCCTAGAGCTCACAATGTTCCTGAAGGTCGGCAATGGTCTTCCTCGGTCATGAGTGGACGGCCATCATCATGTAAGTATGTATGTATGTATGAATGCATGCAAACCAGCCAGCCAGCCATTGTTCAGTTTATTTCAAGATTTCTTGCCAATAGAGAAATAACTGGTTTCTAACCTAGATCCAAGGTTCCTTCATTGGAATTTCAATATCAACAACAGGGTATGTATGTATGTCTGTATGTATGTATATGCGCGCACGTGTTTGTGCTTGTTCCCCACCACTGCTCGACAACCAGTGTTGTGTTTACATCCCTGTAACATTAACAGTTTGGCAAAAGAGACCAATAGAAAGCATCAGGCTTAAAAATAAAAAGAAAAGGACGGGTTGATTCATTCGACTAAAAGTTCTTGAAGGTGGTGCCCCAGCATGGCCACAATTTCAAAGAATTCTTTTTCTTCTTCTTCTCCTTCTTCTCCTTCTTCTTCTTCTTCTTCTTCTCCTTCTTCTTCTTCTTCATTTGGCAGAATGGTTGAATGCTGGACAAAATGCCTTGCATTATTTATGTTCTGAATTCAAATTTCACCTTTCGTTCTTTTCGATTCGGTAAAATAAAGCAGCAGTCAAATACTGAGGTCAATGCAACCAACTCCCCTCCCCACCACAAAAATTGTTGGCCCCTTGCCATTCAAATACCACCAAGGTCATCTTTGCCGTTCATCCATCTGGGGTTGATAAAACAGACACCACTTAAGTGCTAGGGTAATCCCCATACCTCAAATTTCAAGCCTTCTGCCAAAAATTGGAATCATTATTGTTATCATTATTATTATTATTATTATTATTATGATGATTAAGGCAGTGAGCTGGCAGAATCTTCAAAACACCAGACAAAATGTTTAACTGTGTTTCGTCTGTCTTTATGCTCTAAATTCAAATTCCACCCAGGTCAACTTTTCCTTTCATTCTTTCAGGGTCGATAAAGTACCAGTTGAACACTGGGGTCGGTGTTATCGACTAGCCCCCTTCCCCAAAATTGCTGCCCTTGTAGTAAAAGTTGAAACTATTATTATTATTATTAATGCTAGAAGTAGCAGCTACAACAACCTTCATTCACACCTTGCTATCTTAGGAAAAGACAGCCAATTGAAGCAATGAGGTTGCCTCTTTGAGATCATTCAACATACTAAAACAAGCAGCCAAATTTTACTCAAGTTACACTATTATCTTAGAAAAATACTAGTTTCCAATATTAGTTTCAAATTTGATTACATCACCCCACATACACAACTGGTATTTATTTCATCAAGCCTAAAAGGATGAAAGGCAAATTCAATCTTAGTGGAATTTGAACTCAGAATGTAAATTTGGAAGAAATTCTTATTTCTTTACTGCCCACAAGGGGCTACACACAGAGGGAACAAACAAAGACAGACAAACGGGGATTAAGTCGATTGTATCGACCCCAGTGAGCAACTGGTACTTATTTAATTGACCCCGAAAGGATGAAAGGCAAAGTCGACCTCGGCGGAATTTGAACTCAGAACATCACGGCAGACGAAATACCGCTAAGTATTTTGCCTGGTGTGCTAACGTTTCTGCCAGCTCACCGCCTTTTATAATGATAATAATAATAATAATAATTAATAATCCTTTCTAGTGTAGGCACAAGGTCTGGAATTTGTGGGGAGGGAAGCTTAGCAGCTTGTGTCAATCCCAGTGTTCAACTGGTACTTATTTTATCAGTCTTGGCAGAATTTGAACCCAAAGTGTCAAGACAGGTGAAATGCCACTTAGCATTTTGACCTACAGGCTAATGATTCTGACTGCGATAAATTACTTAACAGGGCTCTGGGTTTCCAGTGATGGTCATGGCTGGGATGCCTTTGATCATAGGTCTATTTAATCAGGGTTGACCTGGGGCTAAGCAACAACAAGAAAAACAACAACTAAAGATAAAGATAAGAAAAAAAAACATTTTGAAGGGTGGTAAGCTGTTTTCTTTATTATTTGTTTTTACTTTTTATCAATCCTAAAAACAACAACAGAATACTTGTTTATTGTTGAAACATCTTAAAAAGTGAATAGACATTTTTAAGATATTTTCTCGTCTGTTTTGATCAGAAAGGAGTTTGTTGTGCAGTCTTGGTTTACAATAGTCTGCATCTTAAGTCCAATTGTTCTCTGTAATCAGCGAGACAATAGGATCTCTGTGTCCCACGTCAGTAGGATAAACATGTGTGTAAGAGTATTTCTGCTTGAGTTGATGTGAGTATTGTGTAACCACCTCAGCTGATACAAATTGATCCAATGACTGCTTATCTGCTTATTGACACACAAAGAGTCACTTAGCAACTAAGCTATACAGATATAAAAGCACACACACCCATATCAACAAACAAATAAACAGACAACTAACATACACCCACACATCCATATCTGAATGCCTGCTTATTCCTCTATTTCATAGAAATGTATCTTGCGATATGAACACCCCTCCCACTAGTCACTAAACTTTTGTTCACCCTTAGTAGGCAACAGCACCCATTTGCAATATTTAACTAATTTTGTGCTCACACCATGGGCGTAGCTAGGATTCCAACCAGAGAGTTTTTTTTTTTTGTTATTAAAATGGATCCATAATTAGCTAATTAATTTGCAAAATGCTGAAATTAAAATAACTGTGAGATAGTTATCATTTTTGCCCTGCGCTGTAAAGTAGGTGATGTCTGAACTCGTTAAACCCCAGTCTGGCTAGCTTAAATAAATCTAATCCATCATTGTTGCTGGTGACCAAAGCTGACCAAGCACTCCTATGATCAAAGACCTGCCAATTATAACCATCCTGACTTTTTATTTTTTTACCTCTATACCTTATGAATCACATTTTATTGACATATTTTTACAGGAAGACGGCACATAACCATGACTGGTGGCACGTAACTGTGCTGGTGGCACGTAAGAAGCACCCACTACATTCTCAGAGTGATTGGTGTTAGGGAGGGCATCCAGCTGTAGAAACATTGCCAGATCAGACTGGAGCCTGGTGCAGACCCCTGGCTTCCCAGACCCCAGTCGGACCGTCCAACCCATGCCAGCATGGAAAGCAGATGTTTAACGATGATGATGATGATAATGATGATGATATTTTTTTTACAGGATTAAAAGAAAGAATAAAACATTAAAAGTATAAACCGTTTATACCTTCTCTCTTTGACTTGCTTTAGTCATTAGACTGTGACCATGCTGGAGCACCGCTTTCAAGATTTTTAGTTGAATGGATTGACCCCAGTACTTATTCTTCTTAAACCTCATACTTATTCTATCAGTCTCTTTTGCTAAACTAAGTTACGATGTAAACATACTAACACTGGTTGTCAAGTGGTGTCAGGACACACACACACACACACACACACACACACACACACATATACATGATGTGCTTCTTACAGATTCTGTCTCTTTTGTCAAGTGGTGAGGGGACAAACACAAATACTCACACACACACTCTCACATATCTGTTTATTCATCCGTCCAGTTATCCATAAGGTGCGAAACTGAAAAGTGCCTTTGGTTGATAACTGATAAAGAATTATGGACTTTCTGTTTACTTCCCATTTGTTTTTACATTCAGTATATGTTATGTCGTTTGTTTATACATTTTTCATTTATATATATATATATATATATATATATATATATATATATATATATATATATATATATATATGATAGGCTTCACCTACCCACTCACCTACCCACTGACCTACTCGCCTACCCACTTACCTGTCTATCTACTCACCTGCCCACCTACCTGTCTATCTACTCACCTGCCCACCTACCTGTCTATCTACTCACCTACCCACCCACCTACCTGTCTATCTACTCACCTACCCACCCACCTACCTGTCTATCTGTCTGTCTGTGTATATCTATCTATCTACCTATCTATCTATCTACCTATCTATCTATCTACCTATCTATCTATCTACCTATCTATCTATCTACCTATCTATCTATCTACCTATCTATCTATCTTTTCTTTTTTATTTCTTATTGGTTTAGTCTGGTTGAAGGACCTTTGTCTGTGAGTGTTGTGATGATGGTGGTTGTAGTGGGGGGGGGGTGATTATGAATTCTGTCCTCTAGTACTAAGTCCCCAGAGAACAATCATTTCAATCTGGTTTCTGTTCCCAGCCAGCATAGTTTCACTGCTTTCAAAAACTCGTCTAAGCTTCACCATTTATGAAAAATGTTATTGGTTACATGAAGACATGGAGGCTAACATACTTAATGAGTTAAAAAAATTTAATTAATTATAATTACACCTGAAGTGAAGAGAAAAATCCATAATAACTCTATTGATTAATTATTGTCAGATGAAAAACGAAAAGGAAGGGTGACAACTCTGGAATCCAAATTGATAAAAGAAATTAGGTACAGACATGGCTGTGTGGTTAAGAAGCTTGCTTTGGCAACCATGTGGTTTTGGGTTCAATCCCACTGAGTGCTTCCTGGGGCAACTGTCTTTTACTATAGCCCAGGGTTGTCTAATGCCTTATGAGTGATTTTGGTTGATGGAAACTGTGAAAGCTCGTTGTTTATATATGTGCATGTGTGTTTGTCTTGATCCCCTACCAGTGGTTGACAACTGGTATCAGTTTGTTGATGTCCCTTTAAGTTAGTGTTTCAATAAAAGAGATCAATTAAATAAGTACTGGAGTTGATTATTTGACTAAATTGTTCAAGGCTGTGTCCTAGCATGGCTGCAGTCCAATGATTGAAACAAGTAAAAGATAATATCAGTTCATGCAGAAGAGATTGAGTCTTATGTTTGGCTAGCACAAACAACTCGACGTGTTTCAGGCTTATTAAATTTCGTCAGTGAAGCCTGATTTAGCCAGTACTTGTCAAATGTGATATGAGGGAGATTTGACTGCTATTTTTAGTGCTTAAATAACCAAGTGGAGGTTTCCTTCTTGGCTCATGATGTTGACAGTGAATGTTGTTGTCTCTAGTTTATGTTGTTATATATCAATGTTTATGTTATCAATATGATGACATTATTGTTGCAATTGATCCACTTCAACCCTAACTGAGTAGATCTATGATCAGAGACAAATTCCAACCGTGGCCATCATGTCTTTTATTTAGACATTGTAACTGAATCTAAGGAAACATTTTCATCTAGTATGTTCTTTCTTTTTCTAGGATGACTGGGAATGATTTGGGTGAGATTAAGCTATCATTTCTAGCAGATCAAGCAGCTAAATCATGATGGTGATGGAGGTGGTGGAGTGAACAGTTGTGTTGATAGCATTAAAAAAAAAAAAATTAAGAAAAATTTAAGTAAGCAAATCAAATGGAGGAACATTCCATTTGACTTACTCACAACACTTTTCAATCTGGACCAGTTCTGTTTTTTTTTTTTATCTCTTTCATTGTTTATTTTTATGTATTTTCATTGATTTCTAGTAAAACAGGTTTAATCTTCATGTGTCATTTGTGAATAAAACCTTGCCCCTTTATATTCATTCATACTCACAAAAGTAGACATTATTCAATACCTTTCCCTTACGCAACAAAAGTCACAAATCTTTCAATACCTAGCCACTATACTAGTTTGCTACTAATAGTATTTTATGCACTTATAAAAAAATAATGCCTTGGTATTTTTTATTCTTTTGAAAGAAAAGTTGTTTTCTTTTACTAGTTGAGATATATATATATATCATTCCAGGGTGAAAAACTAGAGGTAGTCGATAGCTTCCGCTATCTGGGCGACCAAGTTAGTAGTGGGGGTGGGTGCGCTGAAAGTGTAGCTGCTAGAATAAGAATAGCCTGGGCAAAGTTTAGAGAGCTCTTACCCCTGCTGGCGACAAAGGGACTCTCACTCAGAGTAAAAGGCAGACTGTATGACGCATGCGTACGAACAACCATGCTACATGGCAGTGAAACATGGGCTGTAACTGCTGAGGACATACGTAAGCTCGCAAGGAATGAAGCCAGTATGCTCCGTTGGATGTGTAATGTC
>NC_068988.1:93232670-93238971 GCF_001194135.2 Octopus bimaculoides
GGCACATAAAAGACACCATTTCGAGCGTGGCCGTTTTCGTGCGGGTGACACGTAAAAGCACCCACTACACTCTCTGAGTGGTTGGCGTTAGGAAGGGCATCCAGCTGTAGAAACTCTGCCAAATCAGACTGGAGCCTGGTGTTGCCATCCGGTTTCACCAGTCCTCAGTCAAATCGTCCAACCCATGCTAGCATGGAAAGCGGACGTTAAACGATGATGATGATGATGATGATGATGATATATATATATATATAATTAATGTGATATAAAACAAGATATCACATACCACGTATCGTATTATTACTGGTTACCAGTTTTCAGGATGCCAGTCATTTTGTTACACACTAGCAAGAATGATAAGGGAGTATATGTGCAACTTGGGTGAAACAAATACTACCAAGGGTTTTTAATTCAACGACACTTGTTTATCACTTTTCTTAACCTTGGGCAAGTGTCTTCTACTATAGACTCAGGTTGACCAAAGCCTTGTGAGTGAATTTGGTAAGTGGAAACTGAAAGAAACCCATCATGTGTGTCTGTATGTTTGCATCACCTTGTCTTCAAAATTTTCCCTTGGTTTTCAAAAATCACCCCCCAAATCACAAAATAAGTGGGGAAAATCTGCCCTGTTTTTCAAATCTTGGCAGCAACACTAGCTGGAAGCAGGATAATAATCTAATTCTACACTTTATTACATTCAAGAATATAAACATGTTTTTAAGCATGATACACGCGGAGTCAAAAAGAAACACTACCTTTCACCAGCACACCAGGGTCGGCACTGCGTGAACCACAGTGCTCTTTCTCCCTAGTGTGCAGCTTCCTATCTTGGACATGTGAGCATGCGCACAACAGCCAAACACTGCATCGCTGGAATTGTGAAGTGCACAGTTCTGTACAAGGATTTTTGTGTTTTGCTCTTAAACTAGGAGATGGCTACTGACATTAAGCTTAAGGATTATATAATGTACAAGTCTAAAGAATGAATTAAAGAAAAAAGGACTCATGATATTGAATGTTATCGATAATATTGAGTGGAAAATAGTGGGTGCTGCAGTTCCGCAGTGCTTATACACGAGTTGCCACTGTGCAGGAGATTCTGGAAGCTGTGATTGAAGCCAATGGTGATTTTATTGAATAAATTTACTATTTAGTATCTCAAGATATTGTTATGTAATTTTGGTAAATATATCTGTTAATATGAGATGTTAGTGTTATTTTCATCTTTGCATAATTTAGGTGACAGTTTATTCACCTGTATCGACCAGACTATTGCATGTTGATATGTCACTGGCTACAGTGTACTTCCACTTTCTTCTTAACTGTGCACTTGGCTCAAATCGTTTGATTAAACCACCTGTTGTCTATGAACCTTGCAACCCGTCTGGCCCAGTACCGCCTGACTGGCCTTCGTGCCGGTGGCACATAAAAGCACCTACTACACTCTCGGAGTGGTTGGCGTTAGGAAGGGTATCCAGATGTAGAAACTCTACCAGATCAGATTGGAGCCTAGTGCAGCCTCCTGGCTTCCCAGATCCCAGTCAAATCGTCCAACCCATACTAGCATGGAAAGTGGACGTTAAACGATGATGATGATGATGATTAAATCTTCATACATGTAATTTTCCTTCCTCTTTATTATTAATGAAGGGGCTCGCCTGTCACACATTTATCCTCCTCCTCCTCCTCCTTAATTTCATGGTGGGAGAATGAGCAAGGCCAGATGATGTTGTCCCTACAATGTCTGACTCCCCAGCTTTACTCACCAGGGTTAGGTCTCTCTGAGGCTATGATAAAAGACACTTAATCGAGGTGACATGCAGTGGAATTGAAACCTGTACTTGTAGTTGTAAAGTAAACTTTTTAACTGCTTGGTCATGCCTACATTCATCCTAAACACCGCCACCCCTTCCCCACCCAAATGCCATCAAGGTAATTTGTAAAAACTCATTCATTGACACACTGCAATCTTTCAGTTACAGACGTGATGTCTCCTCATTCAATTTAATCTATCACAATAGCAATGGCCTCTGATCTCCCAAAATACTTGGTTGTAAACTATCTCCTCCCACACAGATCCACTTAATATACCCCACCCCCACCTATCTTTTCCTTTTATCATCTGGTCAGTATTATAGTCGTATCCCTCTCACTAATCTCAACCTTAACCCTTTCTCTCCAGAATACCAATCCTTTGGAATTCCTTTTCCATCCTCATTTTCCATGCAAACATTTACAGTCAGATGTGTCTGTCAAATTGAATATCAAACTTACCAGATCTTTCTCTGTCTTACATGGCCTGTGAAGTTTGTGGACCTTGACCCTTTGTTCTAACTAAACTACATAATAAAATTCCAATGCAACAACCAAGTTCAACACAAGACACCTGAAGAAGGCTGGAGCGTACAACAGGTGAAGCATAGTGAAAACAGCAATCAAGATGTGACCGCTATAAACCTTTTACATAGAATGAATTCCTCGTCTCACAAATGTAGAATTGTACATAACAGAAATACAAAAAAAAAACATGTGAAATAAATGTTTGTCTTTGGCATTTGTCTGAAGAAACAATGGAGACTTGCACCACTGGTCAGTGTCTGAAGTGACCACTCCAAGCCTTAGATGAGAGTATGAAGATCCTGGGTTGCCCAGCTACCACAATCCCCTTATTGGCTTCACTGGTGTGGCTTAAATGTTTCAAGGGCAATATGTTGTTTGGTACCAGTTTGGCTGCAGTGTCTGCCAGAAGAGTGTTGAGTTAAATGTGAGGCTACTGTAGAGATTCCACTCCAATTTGTTCTTATTAGGTTCACTGTTTACTCCTTGTCTACCAAGAAAGAGGAGTTGTTTACTTGTAACAGGTTTCTTTAACTTATATAGGACAGGGTCCCACATAAGGTGGAGTCAGATGGAGTTTAATGAACTCAGGATTCATGTCCTGTTAAAAGTCACAATCAAATGGAATTGTAGTTGTGGCTGATGCCAGTGCCGCCTGACTGGCTCCCGTATTGGTGGCACATAATACGCACCATGCATGCATGGGTCGTTGCCAGAGCTGGCTTACTGGGTCCTGTGCCGGTGGCACGTAAAACAACCATCTGAATGTGGCTGATGCCAGTGGTGCCTGACTGGCTCCTGTGCTGGTGGCATGTAAAAAGCACCCACTACACTCTTGGAGTGGTTGGTGTTAAGAAGGGCATCAAGCTGTAGAAACCATGTCAGATAGGACTGGAGTCTGATGCGGCCTTCTGGGTTGCCAGTCCCCAGTCAAACCATCCAACCCATGCCAGCATGGAAGATAGACATTAAACAATAATGATGATGATTAATGAAGTTCTTGGGAGTGATATGAGTGACAGTGGCCCTGTGACCAAACTCCAAGACATGCCCAGTGAAAAAGAAGAAATGAAAAAAAAGAAATAACTGAAGTACAACACTTTGGAAATCTATTTCTAAATGCTACACTAAACCATGGAAATATTTATTATTTTAATTATATCCACTCTTATTGGTACAATCTATAAACATTTATCAAACCGTTTTTGTGTATCATGCACTGAATATTTTGAACTAGTTTCTGTCACTAGACTGGCATCATCATCATCTTCACCATCATCATAATCATCGTTTAACGTCTGTTTTCCATGCTGACATGGGTTGGACGTTTTGAGTGGAGACTGGCAAGCCAGGAGGTTGCACCAGGCTCCAATCTGATCTGGCATCAACCACGTTCGGATGGTGCTTTTTACGTGCTTTTTGACCCCAGTAATTTGTTTTCAAGCCTGCTACTTATTCTATCAGTCACTTTTGCCAATCTGCTAAGTTAGAGACTTAAATACACCAATGCCTGTTGTTAAGCGGTGATTGGGGACGGACACAATGACACATGTCGATAAATAATTAATAATTAATTCTGAAGGAGAGAGAGAGAGAGAGAAAGAAAGAAACAACTCAAGTATTTTATTGTTACTTCATTTATGGCCGATGAGGGATGAAAGGCAAAGTTGACCTTAGTGGGATTTGAACTCAGAACACAAAGAGAAACTGCAGCAGCAGACTGCAAATCAAGATGCTGAGTTGTCTTGGATTGTCTGAATGCATATGGAGAGAGAGAGAGAGAGAGAGCATGTGTGTGTGTGTGTTTGTGTGTGCACACATGCACACCTGTCTGTCATTGCACGTGTGTATTTATGTAAACTGAGAAGTGGCAGCCAAAAGGCTTTAAAACAATGCATTGTCAGTTGTAACAGGAAATCCTGTTACCAGAGAAAGGGAGTGGAAGAGAGAGAGAGAGAGAAGGAGCTGTAATATTCGGTGGGTGTCTTATTCCGCAGATGGACAAAAAGCAAAGTTAATCTCACCAGGAAGTGAACTTGCATCTTTGTGTCTGTGTTTATCTCTCCCCACCACCGCTTGACAACCAGTGTTGGTGTGTTTCTGTCCCCAGTAACTTAGCGGTTTGGCAAAAGATACCAAGAAAATACATACCAGGCTTAAAAAGAATAAGTCCCGGGATTGATTCGTTCAACTATAATTCTTGAAGGTGGTGCCTCAGCATGGCCACAGTCTACTGACTGAAACAAGTAAAAAGATATATGTATACACACACACACATATAAACAAACATTCATACACATAGGCGCAGACATGGCTGTGTGGTAAGAAGCTTGCTTCCTAACCACATGGTTCCGGGTTCAGTCCTACTGTGGCACCTTGGGTAAGAGTCTTCTACTAGAGCCTTGGGCCGACCAAAGCCTTCTGAGTGTATTTGGTAGATGGAAACTAAAAGAAGCATGTGGGGAGAGAAACTGTAGCAGCAGACTGCAAATCAAGATGCTGAATTGTCTGCAAGCTGCAGAAATCATCATCATTGTTTAACGTCTGCTTTCCATGCTAGCATGGGTTGGACGATTTGACTGAGGACTGGTGAACCAGATGGCTAATTGCAACAGAATGGATATATGCCAGCCAAATGGACAATATGTATATATATATATATATATTCTTTTATTTGTTTCAGTCATTTGATTGTAGCCATGCTGGAGCACCGCCTTTAGTTGAACAAATGAACTCCAGGACTTATTCTTTGCAAGCTTAGTACTTATTCTATCGGTCTCTTTTGCTGAATCGCTAGTTTACAGGGACATAGACACACCACCATCAGTTGTCATGTGGTATATATGTTTGTGTGTCTGTATTTGTACCCCCAACCACCACCACCACCACTTGACAACCAATGTTGGTGTATTCACATTGTCGTAACTTAGCGGCTCGGCACAAAGGAACTGACAGAATGAGTAGTAGGCTTACAAAGAATAAGTCCTGAGGTCGATTTGTTCTACTAAAGGCGGTGCTCCAGCATGGCCTCAGTAAAATGATTGAAACAAATAGAAGAGTAAAAAAAAAAACATGTATGTATGTATAAACCCAAATGTCATAACATTTGAAAGCAAGTATTTTTGAAATCTAACAAGCATTCTAACAGGTCAGCTTTTACTGCAACCATGGCCCCCACCCAACCACCCTGTATTCACCCGTATTGTAGTATCTGTCATAGTTTTAGTGTGCAGGGTGCATCACTGCTGAAAAGAGGGCGACTTAATTGTTAGAAATGGTTGAATATCTCCCAATTTCCTTCGCTTTCTGCAAGCTCTGACATCCTTTTGCATATTGTTGCATTTTTATTTAAAACATTTTTTTTTTTGATATTGTTATTTTGTATATTTCTTTTTTGCCTCCACCCTTGCTAAAAAAAAACAAAAAACATATGCGGAAGCTGACAACAAAATCAGCAAAAATACAAATGCAGCAGCAACAACAACAATGACGACAGTTACATTAATAACAATAAGTCGTTTTAGTGTATGAATATTAATCCGTTAATTTTATCTTAATATCTTCAATGATTTCAGGCCAATTCAAACAATAGTTAATCTAATTTTATTTCCACTTATTTTGATCTGCTAAATACCTCTTAAATATCTCTCACTATGCAAAGAGATTGGTCGTCACTGTATCATGCCACATTCTTAATTGTCACCAAATCAGGCCACATTTGTTTCTAATCAGATGAAATTAGTACATTAATAATGCCCCTTGTCTCCATCGGTGACAAAAGACTGGTATTTCGTATTTAGCCAGGATTTATTGAGTTCAATTTGTAACAAACTTTTAAGACTTTAAGCAGATTTTTTTCTTGTAATAGCCTTGGTAATATTATGAATGGAATGCATGTAGTTAGGCACCACCCATTGCTATCAGCTTAAGCATCTAATATTTTATTATCAACACCCCCCCCCCC
>NC_068988.1:93239000-93267704 GCF_001194135.2 Octopus bimaculoides
CCACACACACACGTATTTATACATATTTTCTGCTTCCCAGTAGCTTAAACACTAAGCTTTATACCAATCTCTTTGCAAAATAATATTCTTTAAAATAATGCATATATTTTTCCTATTTATTTTTAATTTTTCTAGTTAATAGTATTTGAGAAAATCATTAGTTTTTACTAAAACTGTAATGCTTTTTAAAAATCTAAAGCTATTTCATGGAAAAATAATATATAATTTTTAACATTATTTATTGGGAATTTGGCAGGAAGTTGACAGAATTGTTAGCATACCAGAATCATTATCATCATCTTTGCCGTTTAATGTCTGCTTTCCATGCTAGCATGGGTTGGACGGTTTGACTGAGGGCTGGCAAGCCAGAAGGCTGCACCAGGCCCCAATCCATATGATTGGGAAGCAAGCTTCTTATCACGTCTATGTAAACCATGCATTCGAAGATAGAAACATATGTAACGGGTGTCTATGGAATATGTTGTTTAGAAGTCTGTACTCTGAATATAACAAATAAAAAAAATTATAAATTGTTTTATGATATCCATAAAACTTCATCCATTGTCTGTTTTATGGTACTCATAAAATGGTACCTCCTATTGTCAGTTTTTCAATATATTCTTCACAAGGGGTATATCAATGCAGCTGAACAACACAGAGAAAATGTGAGAATCTGTGCATTGTGCAGCATTAAAATTCATTGCATGGGTTTCAGACGTGGCTGTTTGGTAAGAAGTTTGCTTCCTAACCACAAAGTTCTATGTTCAGTTCCACTGTGTGACACCTTGAGCAAGTGTCTTCTACTATAGTCTCCAGCTGACCAAAGCCTTGTGAGTGGATTTGGTATACGGAAACTGTAAGAAGCTTGCCTGTGTTTATATCCTCATAACTTAGTGGTTTGGCAAAAGAGACTGATAGAATAAGTGCAAGGCTTTAACCCTTTTGGCCTGGCTTGTACATATTTGTACCAGTCAAAAATTTCACAACCCAAATCTTTAAAATTTCCATTCTATGTGATGCAGTATAACACTGCTCTGGTTTTTTTGGTAAGTCTGTAGTGCCAGACGTATGATCGGAATGTCTGACACTATAATGACAGCTCAAAAGGCTCACATGCATACAACCGCGATTCTTGAGAAGAAATTCTGGGTTGAAAGGGTTAATGAAAGAATAAGTTCCAGGGTCGATTTGCTCATCTAAAATTCTTCAAGGGGGTGCTCCAGCATGGCCACAGTTTAATGACTGAAACAAGTAAAATATAAAGATAATGCTAATGCAAGAAATTAATATTATTTATAATTAATATTAGGTGGTGGTGGGAATCATCATCATCATCATCATCATTATTGTTTAACATCCGATTTCCATGCTGGCATGGGTTGGAGGGTTGACTGAGGTCTGGAGAGCCAGCAGCTGCACCAGGCTCCAATCTGATACGGTAATGTTTCTATAGCTGGATGCCCTTCCTAACACCAACCACTCCAAGAGTGTAGTGGGTGCTTTTTATGTGCCACCGGCACAGGAGCTAGTCAGGCGGTACTGGCATCGACCACGTTTGGATAGTGCTTTTTACGTGCCACCGGCATGGGGGCAAGTCAGTGGGTACTGGCATCGGCCATGTTGAGATGGCGTTTTTTACGTGCCACCACCACATATTCTCCTTGTTTTTTGTTCAAATTGATCAGATCCAGTCTCTCACACCTACCCTATAATGTCATTTTAAAGATAAACCATCATATCATCAAAATCTCAGAGTAATGAGGTAATGCATGATTAATTCAAAACAACGTGAATAAATAAACATTATATTTGACAGATTAATCTGAATACCAAAGGGTTAATGACTATGATTTATATGCTTTTCCAATTTATCATTTTTTTAAACTGGAACAGTAAAATCGGTTGAGCAGCAGACAAAATATCTAGTGGTATTTAGTTATGTTCCCTTATATTCTGAATTCAAATCACACTTAGTACCTATCAAGTATAAAGGTCGATACTATTGATTAACAATTCCCCTCAAAATTGCTGGCCTTGTGCTAAAATTAGAATCATCTTCGTGATTATTGTTATTATTATTATTATTATAGGTGACAAAATGCTTCATGGCATTTCATCGTGAAGGCTGGAGGGTATATCAGCCGAAACGTTAACAACAAACAAGATGAGGACAAAATATCCATCAGGTGTAAATAATGTAAATAATTCCTCATCTCTTAAATATAGAACTATATTGAAGTATTGTCCGTGATTGTAGAGTGTGATAGCAGGATATATTCCTTCTCCATCACTCAGTTGTAGAGATTGTTTCAGATGATAAATATTTGCAGACGTAATCAAGATATTTTAAGCATTGTTATATGGAAATGATTTTCAATTTTGTCTGCTTCCAGTTTTCTACTCTACATTTAGACATTTAAAAAAAAAATGAAGTTTTAATCTATTGTATGCAAATTGTATTAGTATTAAGCACACCACACCTCTATTTAATACCCACCCATGATATATATATATATATATATATATATATATATACACGTATACATACACACCCATATTAAGAATGTCACAATAACCTTTCACTTTCAGTTCAGCTTTAGATCAACTAAAAGTCAATTTATGTGTCTTGTTGAAAAAAAATTAGATGAAAAGCAGCGTTGAGCCTGTTCTCTGCATAAAATGTGCTTTATAAAATAGCAACGTAACAAACATGTCCCTAGAAATGCATGAATGCATAAATGCATGTATGTATAGTAACAAAAGTGGAAAATGAAAAAAGAAAAGAAATAACATATAAAATGTAATGTTAAAGTGAAATTAGGGCTGAACAGACAAGGTCTCCAGTTTTACAAAAAACATTTTGCAACTGCTTTACCCCAGCTTTGCAAATCTAATGTTAACCGAATGGTATTAATTCACTTGTAGGCTGTTTCTATTTCACACATTTTACAGCATCTTATTTATATGTATACTGTACAGCTATTTAAATATAGGTTTAGTTTATGAGTCAATATTCCAGTTTGTTGTATGAAAGTGTTCAATATGTAACAGATGGCCAAGCAGTTATGGTGGCAGGTAACCAAATAAGTCAGCTGTTCATATCTTATTACTGCGCTGTTTAGTGACGGTGCAGGGCTTAGTGGTTAGGATATTTGGCCCGTGATCGTAAGGTCATGAGTTCGATTCCTGGCAGTGCATTGTGTCCTTGTGACAAGACACTTTATTTCACATTGCTCCAGTCCACTCAGCTGGCTAAAATGTGTTGTACCTGTAATACAAAGGGCCAACCTTGTCACACTCTGTGTCATTCTGAATCTCCCTGAAAACTATGCTAAGGGTACAGGTGTCAGTGGAGTACTCAGCCACTTGTACAATGATTTCCTGAGTTGGGTGTTCTGTTGATGTGATCGTCTGGAACACTTGTCATAACCAATGAGATGCCAGTTGGTACTGCTCTACTGTATCTATCGTTGGGGTAATAAAGAAAAAGAAGAGTTACAAAGACTGAAGCATATTTGGAGTTGACACCATATTTACCAAAGATTAAGAAGAGATCTCTGCTCTGACCCTTTTCTCTCAATCTTTACTCCTCTCTACTCAGAGTTCATAGTCGTACGAATTACAGCTGTGCCAACTTTGTCCTTCTGTCATGGATTCCCCTCAACTAACAGTGTCTTATAATAGCACTTCCATGACTCTTTCCATATCAACAAGGGTAAATATGCTGCTATCATTCAGCATATACTTCTCATTATCAATCTATTGATTCACTCTGGCACTTTGCCTTGCAATCTGTGACACCTTATGTGGTCAAACATTCACAACTCTTATATTTATATTTACTGTCTCTTGTTGAGTACAACTGATGTTGAGTTTTTTCTTTTTCTAATTACTTGATATTTGTTCTCAACTGTCCCTTTCTTTCAATTTTTTCCTGGGCATCTATATTATCCCCTTATCTTAACTGTTCCAGCATCTTCTAGGCCTGAATCTTAGCTTTTACAGTTCTGTCTGCTGTTTCACAACCATATCCCTCTTCCTTCTGGTAGAATCCTTGCCCCAACCACAGATCTGGTTCTCAGCAAGTTGTCTCATGGCAACTTCCAGTGGTCCATTATATTATAAGTCTCCATCACCTGTGCCCAGCGTCGCCTTCTTGGCACTTGTGCCGGTGGCACGTGTAAAGACATTCAAGCGAGATCGTTGCCAGTGCCGCTGGACTGGCTCCTGTGCAAGTGGCACGTAAAATACACCATTTTGAGCGTGGCCGTTGCCAGTATCACCTGACTGGCCCTCGTGCCGGTGGCACGTAAAAGCACCCACTACACTCTGAGTGGTTGGCGTTAGGAAGGGCATCCAGCTGTAGAAACTCTGCCAAATCAGATTGGAGCCTGGTGTAGCCATCTGGTTTCACCAGTCCTCAGTCAAATCGTCCAACCCATGCTAGCATGGAAAGCGGACGTTAAATGACGACGATGATGATGATGATCTCCTCCTTCAAATAAAATATACATCATATATTATGTGTGTGTATGTGTGTCTATATTTTATCCTCATTGAGCTAATGTACAGAATGGACATTTGATCATGGTAAACAAATCATCTACACAGGTTGTTTAGCAAGAAATTGCAGAATCCTCATTTATTGGTTATGACAAGGGAGTCCACCAATTTTCTTTGCATTGTAATAAGTAAACAGCCTTTATACTGCAGGTTTTTACCCCACCATGTGTTTATCATAAAGGGTTTTCCCTTATATTACATTTCAAATTAATTAATCAAAACTATTGTGTAGTGCATTATTAATGAATTAATTATATTGTCAGCAAATGCACTTTTACACAAATTATACCGACCAGTTGGGGTATAAATAACTCTAAGCTATAAATACTTGTTTGGAGGGAGGTGCAATGGTGTTTCTTTCACTGATGAAAATATAAAAAGACTAGAAATTAGAGTGATTGCAAATTTTCTGCCCATGGACAAATAAAAACCTGTTGTATAAAACATTGTTTCTTTTCACAGTAAAGCCAAAAACAGACGCTTATCAAAGAAGGTATTTGAGGTTACCTAAAAATGCTCCAAAGCATGTTATTAATTAATTAGTGTGTGTATAAATAAGCTGGCACTCTATCAGTTACAGTTATGCTAGCATGGAAAGCGGACGTTGAATGATGATGATGATAGTGGTGGTGGTGTTTGAAAAACTTGGATTAACTAACATTATTCTGCAATTATTAGACAAAAAAATCTTCCAGGCATGCTTAAAAATCTACAAAAAAAAACAAAAAAAAAAAACACAACATTAACCAAGGAAGATAACTCCAGCAATATCAGATAAGTATATGGGGAAATAGAGAGAAAGCCATGATGGAGGTTAAGAAGATCAAGAAAATGGTTTAGGGAAAAAGAATTAAGTTCATGTCTCACACTTCCAGTCACATTCTCATACCCTTTAATGAAGAAACAATCCCCTACCTATCTCTCTCTTTCTCTCTGTCCATCTGTCTATCTATCCATCTGTCTTTTCACTATATCTGTTTGTCTGCCTGCCTGCCTATCTGTCTGTCTCTACATATTTGTCTATTCATCTGCATATCTGCCTTCATATCTATCTATTCATTTACCTGTCTATTAACATATCCATCCCCCCTCTCTCTCTCCCTCTAGTACAAGTAAACAGTTTTATGAGAAGCAAAGAAAAAGCCGAAACAAAAGTTTCCATTGATTTAGTATCCATTTTTAGCCCACGCCTTGTGTACTTTTATAAACAAAGTTTATTTCAATCGATGTCCATTGTAACCTATGGCTTCTTGGCCTATTTCTAACCCCAAGTGCATCTACGTAAACACATACACATACCTTCACACACCCACATACAATATCTATAGTTGTTCAATAACTGTCCAGAGGCCAGAAAAAGAAACAGACAATCATATATTAACTAATAAAGTGGATATATTATTATTATTTAAGCTGCATTAAAAATTTTAGTCTCATAACAGTGACATCATGTTACCAAATGGTTTTATGTTCAACAACTTTCCAGGTGTTTCATTACATTCTCCACACTCGCAAGTGGTGACATAGATTGACTGTAATAAGACACACGTGTGTTTGTATGAGTGCTTACATTCTACACTTCTCATGAAAATCCTTGCATTATGGAGAAGGACATTGGCTGAAATTTACCAATCAGAGCCATTCACAAGGCATCGACTGGTCTGGAGCTGTAGGAGAAGTCATCATGTCCAATGTGCCACACAATGAGATTGAACCCGAAACTGTGTGGTTGGGAAATGAACTGCCAAACCACACAGCCACGCATATGCCTGTAACCTTATTGTTGGTCTTTTATCCTTTGCTTGTTTCAGTCATTTGACTGTGGCCATGCTGGAGCACTGCCTGAAATGGTTTCTAGTCGAACAAATCAACGCCCCCCCCCCAGCACTTATATTTTTGAATCTTGAATTTATTCTGATTTTTTTTTTTTTGCTGAATCTCTAAGTTACAAGGATGTAAACACACCAACACTGGCTGTCAAGCAGTGGTCATATGCACACACACACACACACACACACACACACACACACACATTGGGCTTCTTTCAATTTCCATCTAATAAACCCACGCACAAGGCTTTAGTCAGCCTGAGGCTATAATAGAAGACACTTGCCCAAGGTGCCACACAGTGGGACTGAATCCGGAACCATGTGGTTGGGAAGCAAGCTTCTTACCACACAGCCATGCCATTAGTACAAAACTTTTTAGTAAAGACTCTGTATTGTCTGATATGGTGGAGGGATTCTTAAAGGGATTCTTAAAGGGGATATATATATATATATCATATATATCAAATATCATCATCATCATTTAATGTCTGCTTTCCATGCTAGCATGGGTTGGACGATTTGACTGAGGATTGGTGAACGAGATGGCTACACCAAGCTCCAATCTGATTTGGCAGAGTTTCTACAGCTGGATGCCCTTCTTAACGCCAACCACTCTGAGAGTGTAGTGGGTGCTTTTACATGCCACCAGCACGAAGGCCAGTCAAGAAGTACTGGCAACGACCACGCTCAAAATGGTGTATTTTACGTACCACCTGCACAGGAGCCAGTCAGCGGCACTGGCAACAATCTCGCTCGAATGACTTTTCACGTGCCAGGAAGGCGACACTGGTAACGATCACGCTTGAACGCTGGTGCCCTCACGATTTCGTTTTCGCTTGTCCCAACAGGTCTTCGCAAGCCAAGTTTAGTGTCCAATGAAGGAGACGTTGGCATGGGGGCCAGTCGTCGAATTTAGTTCGATTTCGATTTCACTTGCCTCAACAGGTCTTCGCAAGCGAAGTTTAGTGTCCAATGAAGGAAAGGAGAAGGCTGGTTTATAGGATTACCGTAGGCTGCCCATCCATAAAGGGTTTCCCATCCGTAATACCATAAAGCTAAACCCATTATGGTTGGGAAACCTAAGGTAATCCCATAAACCAGCCTTCCCCATTTTTAATATATATATATGTTTATATATAACTTTATGTGTGTGTTTGTCCTCCACCACCACTTGACAACCAATGTTGGTGTGTTTACATCCCTGTAACTTTGCAGTTTGGCAAAAAAGACTGGTAGAATAAGTACTAAGTTTGAAAAAAAAAAAAGTTCTGGGTTTGATTTGTTCAAGTAAAACCCTTCAAGGCAGTGCCCCAACATGGCTGCAGTCAAAAGGAGAGAAAAAATTTTAGCATTTTCTTGTGTACCTTGAAAGTATATGGAACACTTGTGAAATGGAAGTCAAAACCAATTCTGACAATATTTGATCTTAGAATAATAAAACAAAAATAGTGAAAAACATATCGTTCATAACAAAAGCCAGATCAATACCATTAGAATATTGATTAAACATCAGACCTCCTACCCCACTCCCATCCCATCTTGTATTCGATATCTGTGATAATGTACTGAAGGAGTTTCCATCAGCAATTGATCTGCTATCTCTGTGCCAGTGTACATCTTATGAAGACTACTCAACAACAACAACAACCGTTCTGATAACAATTCTCTACTTAGAGGTTATTAATGATTGAAAAACAAATAATAATTTTGTTTTGTTTATGACTGATAGTTCTGCAATTAAAGAGATAAGCAGATATGATGATGATAATGATGTAAAGAAAGAAGAAACCAGTTTTGTTAACCAAGAATAAAAGGATTTACTAAGCCATTTAATTGTTTCATGAGTCAACAGGATGTTGCCAGGATTTTACTCTGTGCTTTCCTGTTCACTGTTTGTAAACAAGAGTGTATAAATCTGCGCAAAGTTTGTATAGATAGGAGAATAGGATCTTAGAGGATTGGTTAAAGATGTTTTCTTCTTCTGAGGCACAGACAGTGAGGGAAGGGCAGTACTTATGACCATTCCAGTGTTTTGGTGTTTGGAAGGAAGAAGTCAGGAATTTTTAAACTGGAGACCAAACTCAAATGCTTATAATTGTGTAGATTCTGCTGAAGAGACCCGAGAGGCAAGAGATGATGTTAAACCAAGGAAAAAACTAAATCTTCGACCAAAAAGCTGAACCCCCCCCCCCCGTGGCTTTTCACACAATTTCCATTGGCCAAGTTTCACTTACAAAGCTTTGGTCAGCAAGAGGCTTACTACCATAATTATAATTATGTATCTTTTACTTGTTTCGCTCACTGGACAGCATCCCTCTCTCTCTATACATTTACCACACTCTCTGTCAGTCTGTGTATATGTATATCACTCGGTGAGCTGGCAGAAACGTTAGCACACTGGGCGAAATGTTTAGCGGTATTTCGCCTGCTGTTATGTTCTGACTCCAAATTCTGCGGAGGTCGGCTTTGCCTTTCATCCTTTCGGGGTCGATTAAATAAGTACCAGTTACGCACTGGGCTCGATGTAATCGACTTAATCCCTTTGTGTTTAGCCCCTTGTGGGTAATAAAGAAATATATATGTATATCATTCACACCGAGTGTGTGTGTGTGTGTGTGCACATGTATATCAATGTGTGTAAGGAATTTCATTAGGGTGACAGTCTTAAAGCATCAGTAGCAAGAGAAGAAAAATTTTTACATTTATGTGGCAAATAGACAAACAAAATCTTAGTTAATTGATACAAGAGGCCTATCCATTTGAAAAGGCATTGTCTGTGTCGATAAACCTAGTTTCGCAAGGGGGGAACAAGGCTTATAGCTCCACTGGATGTGTAATGTAAGTGTCTATGTTTGACAGAGTGCTAGTGTACTGAGAGAGAAGTTAGGCATGAAAGGAATTAAATGTGGTGCACAAGAGAGAAGTCTGTGCTTGTTTGGTCATGCAACACAGATGGATGCCAACAGCTCCATAAAGAAATGCTGATCGTTCAAAGTAGGTGGAACACGTAGAAGAAGGAGACCCAGGAAGACATGTGACGGAGTAGTGAAGGACGAACTCAGGATACTGAGCCTTTCAAATGAAATGACAAAAGAGAGAAGTACGTAGCATCTTTACTATAACCTCCAACCAATCAAAAACTTGCAAGTAGGTTTGGTAGTCAGAAACTGAAAGAATGTCTATATGTGTGTGTGTGTGTGTGCACGCATCTTTGTGTCTGTGTTTGTCCCCCACGACCGGTGATGGTGTGTTTATGTCCCCGTAGCTTAGCGGTTCGGTCAGAGTGATCAAAAGAATAAAAACCTGACTTTAAAAAAAAAGTACTGGGGGTCGATTCGCTCGACTAAAAATACTTCAAGGTGGTGCTGCAGCATGGCCGCCGTCTGATGACTGAAACAAGTAAAAGATAAATACCAGCGTTATTAAAACCGAAAAGATTATCAGAAGGGAATTTGTTGCTAAAGATGTTTGGTATGCCGCAGGCCTGGCAAAGGAAAAACTTCCTCCTGTCCCTGCAATTTTCTCACAAATTATTTAATTTTTTTTTTTTATTGCCAAAAACCCCCGTTTTCGGATACGGAGATTCTGGAAAATTGCCAAAATTCGGAATTTTGAAATTTCTGGCCCCTCTCCTTCCTCGCAATTTCGTCATTTTTCACTTTTTTTCCCTAACCCTAACTAGAAAAATTTTCGGAAATTTTTTTCAGAATCATAATCTCCGTATTTTTCCGCATATTTTGAAAAAGAAAAAAAAAAAGAAAAATTCTGAAAAAAGTTAAAAATGAAGAAATTAATCGGGTGGGGGTAATTTAAAAATGCCAATTTTTTTTGCAGATTCGTATTCTCCGTAGCCGAAAACGGGGGTTTGTGTAAAACAAAAATAAATAAATAAAAAAAAAGGAGCCGAAAAGGGGTGCTGGGGGGGGGGGATATAAAAGGAAGTCTTGCCCTGAGAAATTTCCTTAAAAGAAATTGGCGAAAGTAAAGAATACGCACACCGATGTTTGGGGTTAGGGTTTTTGTTACGCCGAAAACGGGTGGTGTGCGTATTCTTTAGCACTACCAAGAAATATTCATGTAACAAATTCCAGGAGTCGCGGGAGCACAGTTATGTAGTTCAGCCCTGACTTTGACGCACATAACAGAAATAGATTACAACCTGAATAGAGTTTCGATACCGTTAATTAATACAAGGTCAGAACTTATGAAAGTCGACAAACGGCAATAGCACAAGGGAAATAACTGTTATGTCCATCTACCACTTCTCTTAATTAATTATCATTTAACTAATTAATTCAACTGTGAAGGGGCGTGGCTTAGTGGTTAGGGTGTCCGCATCATTATCGTAAGATTGTGGTTTCGATTCCTGGACCGGGCGACGCGTTGTGTTCTTGAGCAAAACACTTTATTTCACGTTGCTCCAGTCCACTCAGCCGGCAAAAATGAGTAACGCTGCGATGGACTGGCGTCCCGTCCAGCTGAGGAACACATACGCCATCGAAACCGGGAAACTGAGGCTTTAAAAGGGCGCATTTCTTATTTATTTTGTTCATTTTCATCGTAGTTATTTCCCCTCTTTAATCTAATTTTTGGCATATCGTTAGATCTTAAATTTTCCTATAACCATGAAATAAATAAAATAAAACACATCTTTAGCATTATCAAGAATTTTAGATTTATCGCGATTTATGCTATAATAATTCTGTGTTATATCTGAAATAATTATATATTTTAATTCAAAACTATATTTTACGACTACCGTATGTCTTACAATCATGGCTGAGGTCTGAATATAAATAGCTCGGTGTCTGGTAAATATGATGAGATATCTCATGTTATTTTATTTCAATGTTCGAACTAATCACACAATCGATGGCAAACTTAACAAGCAAACATTCAAGCTATATATTTATACATTTTTCGTTTTTTTTTTATTTAATTCTGGAAGCTCTAAACGTAAAAGGCAATGGGTTTCTTTTTTCTGTTACATTATAATATCGTATATAAGCACAAGGATTCTATTTAAGAAAAAGGGAAATTAGATTCTGTGGAATTCATTCCTTCTTCAGAGATATGAGCGGCGTAAGTGCGAATGGTTGCAATCAGGAATCGAAACCAGAACGCAAAGTTCGTTGGTTAAATGATTCTGTTCACTCTACGACTACCGCGACATTGTTTCACAAGAATGACGTCTTTTTGGCATTCACAACAAGATTCACAAAGCAAAGTCGCATATTACGATGCTCATAACTTTCCTCCTGGCAGAGCTTCCCACTCGCCACATTCTATTGCAATAATAAATATATTCACGTGCTGGACTATTTATTTAGACGGTGTTTGGTGCCGGGACCGTTTCTCATTGTTTATATCGCGAACTGTTGAAGATAGCTGATGGATGAAATGACGCAAATCCTCGCTTCGGCTGTCCGATCAAAATCGTTTTTATTTATCATCCATACATAACATCATTATATTTTCAACATAAATTTCATATCATGTTTTGTTTAGTCCTAAATCGGCTTGATAGTGCAGATCCCTGATCAGTGACGTTCCATCTATGGCCATCCCGCCGTTTCGTGTATTCAGGATTATATTTTACAAAATCCCCCACTAACTTTTTCATGATTTCAGGGATATTAGGCTGCTATTTCTTGAAAAGAAAACAAAACAACCACCCAGCTGGTTAGCAGGGTTCTCAACCTCTCTCTCACAGATCTTTTGTCACCTCTGCTGTTAGAGTAACCTTTAATTATACTATTTTACGTTTTGGGGATGAGGAATTATGTACATTATTTACAATGGACGGATATTTGCCCTCATCTTGTTTGTTGTTATCACAACGTTTCAGCTGATGTATTCTCCAGCCTTCATCAGGTGTCTTGGGGAAATTTCAAACCCAACCCTTTATTTGACTAATGGGGTACACTGTTCTCATTCCTCAGGTATGTTGCTGATGTTATTTTTCCAGGATTGAACTTTCAATCCAAGGGTTAGTAGCCCGCATTCTTATCATCGTCATCAACATCATTTAACGTCCGTTTTCCATGCTGGCATGGGTTGGACGGTTCGACTGGGGTCTGGGAAGCCAGGAGGCTGCACCAGGCTCCAGTCTGATCTGGCAATGTTTCTACAGCTGGATGCCCTTCCTAACGCCAACCACTCTGAGAATGTAGTGGGTGCTTTTTACGTGCCACCGGCACGGGGATCACAACTACAATTTCCATTTGATTTTGATGTACTTGACTCAATAGGTCTCCTCAAGCATGGCATGTTGCCCTACGATCCAAGGTACTTTTGAGTTGGCTGGTTATGTGACACTGGTGCAGGTTACAGCTGTGGACTCACTTTATTTACCAGGTCTTCTCAGTCACAGCACATCTCCCGAGGTCTCGGTCTTTTGTCATTGCTATATGCCCGTGGGCATAGTGTACCCCATTAGTCAAATAAAGGGTTGGGTTCAAAATTCCACCAGAACACCTGATGAAGGCTGGAGAACACATCAGCTGAAACGTGATAACAACAAACAAGATGAGGACACCTATCTTCAATGTGGTGCCCCAGCATGGCCACAATCCAATGATTGAAATGAGTAACTTTTCTTTTCCATTTTTTCGTTCAGGTTGGACTTAGAAGAATATGGGTTTGTTCTATTCATGTAGTTTGACCTCATAAGATTGGGGATTGGTTAAATATGACTAATGGTGACTGATTTCATCAGGTGAAAGTCAGTCTTCTTGAATACAAGAAACCTTTACATACCTTGAAAGAAGAAAAAGATTATGATTAACAAATTTTCCAACAGTTGCAGTGAAACTGTGATAGTGACCAGGTCTCAGTAATGTGACAAAAATGTTATCATCTCATGAAATAAATTTAACTGCTTTGTATTGGAATAAATGGCTGGAATGGTTCTTTCACAATGTCATCATTTATCATTATCATCATGTAACATCCATTTTCTATGCTGGCATGACTTGGATGGTTTGAGAGGAGCTGACTGACCAGAGAACTGGGTTAGGCTCCACTGTCTGCTTTCGCATAGTTTCTTTTGCTGGATGTCCTTTTCTAATGCCATCCACTTTACTGGGTGTGTTTTTTATATGGCACCAGCATGAGTGAGTACAGTTCTATATTTAAGAGATGAGGAATTATGTACATTTGACAGATATTTGTCCTCATCTTTGTTGTTAACACAATGTTTCGGCTGGAGGGTATATCAGCTGAAACGTGTTAACAGCAAACAAGATGAGGACAAATATCCAACAAATGTAAATAATGTAAATAATGAGCATGAGTGAGGTTACCAAAACTCTTTCCTCAACTTAGGAAAGAGTAGTATGGAGGGCAGTGGCTTCATGCCAGGTGACGAGAGACTAAAATATGATAGAAAGAGAGAAACAGGTGTCTTGAAGTAGAAGAGATACGTGGTTGTTCCAAATGGGAAAGCGAGAAAATGGTAGTGAAGATGTGTCAGTCCTTACTTTCAAGTTACATGGAGGAGAATTTAAGAGAAGTGGCAGAGAGGATTGGACCGGGTGTGAGTGGGTAGGTAAGTTCATGAGAGTGGAAGACAGGGCAGTAGGTGGAGTGGGAGTGTTAGGAAGATGAGTTGGTGGGGAGAGATTTGTCAGGGACAGATTGTATGCAGGGGCATAGACATAAATGACATGACTTTAAGGCCTCATTTTTGCTTAGATCAGTGGTTCTCAGAAGGATGCATCATAATATATATATATATATATATATATAAATATATATATATATATATATGTTGTTGGGCCTCACGGAGGCAATGACCAAGACCTTTGGCATTATGTCGTGCTTGAGAAGACTCATCAAGCCGAGCAAAATCGCAGTCATGGCAGATGCCGGTGTCACGCAAATGGCACCTGTGTTGGTGGCATGTAATCACATGCATTACACTCTCAGAGTGGTTGGCATTAGGAAGGGCATCCACCTATAGAAAACCATGTGAAATCAGATTGGAGCCTGGCGCACCCTTCAAGCATGCCAGCCCAGTCAAACCGTCCAACCCATGCCAGCATGGACAACGGACGTTAAATGATGATGATGATGATATATATATATATGACAGGTTTCTTTCAGTTTCCGTCTAACAAATCCACTCACAAGGGTTTGGTCAGCCTGAGGCTATAGTAGAAGACACTTGCCCAAGGTGCCACGCAGTGGGACTGAACCTGAGACTATTTGATTGGGGAGCAAACTTCTTACCACATAGGGAAATAAATCCAATAAGTTTATCTGACCACTCAGTATCTTTAAGACTAGTGTGATTTTGGGGTGATTTAGCTGCTACTTCTAGTAGGTTAAATGACTGCATAGAGGCTCTCTACATAACGAGTCTGTTATTTCGTGATTGTTGCTGTCGTCTTGATCGTCATTTGTTCATTTGTCCGATGCTGCGTGAGAATTAGTCAGCTTCTGCCGCCCATCATTTGATTTCTTTCCCTCCTTTGCACATCGGCTTTCAGTGAGCATGTTTTCTCATCATGCAATATCATACTTTGTACACAAACATTATACAATCTACTGAGAGATAGATAGATAGAGAGAGAGAGAAAGAGAGAGAGAGAGAGAGAGTCCCTTTGCTGCCAGCAGAGTTAATAACTCCCTAAACTTTTCCTATCCTAATTTTACCTTTGGCTCTAATGCTTTAGGAGCATTCACCTCCATTGTTGATTAAGGTCACACTGGTTAACACGAGAGACCTTCTTGGGAGCTTTCATAGGGAGACAAGAACTTCTAGGGAGCTTTCTCTGGTGCTCATTTTATTAACTACTGCTATTACTACTGCTTTTATTATTGCTTTATTCCAATAATAAAAAGTATATTGGTTGTCTAATGATTTTAATACTTAAGCTGCCATCACATCTTGCAGAGAATATTACTGTAATTTCGAAAATTAAAGGGAAGTAACTCAATCCATACATTAGATTTGCCGTTAAGTTGGGTTATTGTCAAAACCAAACAGAACCCTCACTCGCGGTTTTCTGATAGTCTAAGTTTAATTGGATTTCTACCTGCCAGGTAAAAGTACTGTCAACTTTCTCTTCATCTCAGGGTTGAAGCAATAAATACTTGTCATATTCTCAGTTGAATTCAGCCATATTTTTAGTCAAGTCAAAGAACAAGTAATCTACACGATGATAGGTGTTGCTGTGTGGTCCAGAAGCTTGCTTCCCAAACGCATGGTTTTGGGTTCAGCGTCTTTGGCATTTGCCTTTTACTCTTGCTCTGGACTGAGCAAAGCCTTCTTTCGAGTGGATTTGGTAGACGGAATCTGAAAGGAACCTGTTGTGTGTGTGTGTGTGATGATCATCAGTGTATGTATATATATATGTATGTGTGTGTGTGTGTATATATATATATATATATATATATATATATATATATATATATATATATATATATACATCTGATGCCCCTTATTCCCAATTTTCCTCTTAAGGCGCTTACATTGGTGCATATGCACACTGACATTGCACATCCAGCAGAGCATACTAGATTCATTTCTTTCAAGCCTTTGCATGTCATCTGCAGTCACAGCCCATGTTTCACTGCCATGTAGCATGGCTGTTTGGACACAGGTATCATACAATCTCCTTTTTTACTCTAAAGGAGAGGCCCTTTGTTGCCAACAAAGGTAGAAGCCTTATAGCTTATATTTGGTGGGTCAGTAATTAGTGAAGGCTTTTTTTTTTTCCCATTTTCATTTCTAGAATGTAAACAGAAGGATGGATGCTTCTGATTTTGACGAACAACTACGCCAACAAGAACTTGAAAAAGAAGGGAAATTTGAACCTCAAGAAAGTTCTTCTGCAATTACTTATACAGACAAAGATGGGACCGTGTATGAATGGGATTTTAAACAAAAAGTGTATGTGCCTAAGGTAAGTACTGCTGTCTTTCTTCATCACCACCATCATCATCATCATCATTTAATGTTCATTGTCCATGCTGGCATGGCCTGAACAGTTTGACCTGGGATGGCTGCACTAGACTCCAGTCTGATTTGGCATGGTTTCTACCACTCGATGTCTTCCCTAACGCCAACCACTCCAAGTGTGTAATGGGTGCTTTTATGTGCCACAGGCACAGGTGCCATTTGCATGACACCAGTATTTGCCATGACTGTGATTTTACTTAGCTTGATGGGTCTTCTTCTCAAGCACGACATAATGCCAAAGGTTTCGGTCATTGCCTCCGTGAGGCCCAACACTCAAAAGGAGCTTTCCATGTGCCACCGGCATTGACCACTTTGCCTCGTGTTTGTCTAACCCTTCATCATTCAGATTTCTCTGTCAAATGCAATACTTATTTATCCACATTGTTTTTAATTAATAATCAAGCATTGTCTCATTACTTTGAGATTTCAGTGATTTGATTGTTTATTTCTAGAATGGTATTGTAGGGTAGGTGTGAGAGGCTGGATCTGGCTGGTTTTAACAAAGAACAGGCAGAATATATTGGCTGGGTGTGGCTGGTTTAAATGTTAAAGGGTTAAACAAATTACTTTAACGAACTTTGTTGCTATATTTGCAGTGATCTCCCTCCCCATCTCTCTCCTTCCCACCTTACACTCGCCCACCCCCATCAACTAATCACATGGAGGCATTACAGACAGGCTAAGTAACAGAGGAACGAGCTGGATTATTATATAAGATTGTCTTGAATTAACCATGCATTCTCTCATAGCTTTGAAATGATTGGTTCAGTAGTTTATTTTCCAAATGACATTGAAGGGTATGTGTGAGAGGTTAGATCTGGCCGGTTTGAACATAAAACAAGTAGGGTACATGGACTGGATGTGGCCAGTTTAAATGGTAAATGGCTTAACAAGTACAAGACAAAAAAAAATACAAATATAAACCCTGCAGTAATAAGTTGTTTTGCCATCCTTCTTGAAATTTGGTAATCAAGGCTGCTTACATAAATGCGTGACTCTCATTTCAGATTGATGAGGATTTCATTGCTCAGTATCAGATGAATTATGGTGTTGCTGATGCTGCGAATGTTACAAACAATAGTACTGCTGATATTGAATATAACCAAGAGCCTCCCAAACCAGTCTCCTATAGCGATGAACAGAACAAACCCAGTGATACCAGTGCCAAGTATAAACCAGCGCAAAAATCAGAAGATCCTGGTAAGGAACTTTAATTATATGTAATATTCTTTTCTACTCTAAGCACAACACCTGAAATGTTTGGGGGGGGGCAGTTAGATTGACCACAGTATGCAGCTGGTACTTAATTTATTGACCCTGAAAGGTTAAAAGGCAAAGTCAACCTCGGTAGAATTTGAACTCGAAACGTAGAGACAGACGAAACGCCGCTAATCATTTCGCCTGGCGTGCTAACGTTTCCACCAGCTTGCTGCCTTGAAGAGAAGAAATTCTTTTCTACCCTGGGCACAAGGCCCGAGATTTTTGGGGAGGGGGCCAGTCGATTAGATCGACCCCAGTACGCAACTGGTACTTAATCTATCGACCCTGAAAGGATGAAAGGCAAAGTCAACCTCGGCAATGATGATATCCTAGACTAAAGCAATGTACATTTTCATTGAGCCTGATCAAAGAAGACTTTCTTTAGTATTGCCTAACAGACTAATTATTTTTGACCTTTGCTGTCTTGAAAATGAACTTGATGGATATCATCATCATCACCACCATGAGTGTACTGGGTGCTTTTTTATGTGGTGCCAGTATGGAAGCCTGTTACTTGCCACTAGCATGGGATGGATGCCTTTTACGTGATGCCAGCATCAGTGCCTTTTATGTAGCTCCATCATGGGTGCATTTTTCTGAATTCTTTGCACATAGAGAAAAGTTAGGATGGTCAAGTATGGACTTCATTTGATCACAAGTTTTTCACCTCTCTTGGAACCTGCTCCTCGTGTGTTCCGAAGTATATTATGGACCATGTTTTTAATAGAATGTGCATTTCTGGGTTAGCCCGATGACTAGTAATAGACTTGGTAAGGTTCAATTAATTGTATGCATAACTTGAATATCTTTCTGTCTGTACTTTGGCACCAGCCATTGTATTCGCCTATAAATGCTGTGTATGCATCTAAATTTTTTATGTTTACCAATTGACTGAATCTAAGACTGGGTTGAAACAGGAATAACTGCATTGTAGTCGTCTTGATAATAACTTGTATGATGTACTTAAATAAAATATTGCTTAGAGATGTAAGAATTTCTAGAACTTTAGGGGGCAACCTTCAACTTTTTTAACCCAATATTTACATACATGCTAAAACAAAAAGAATTCTTTAGAGAATTTTTGCTATAATTTTTTATTTTAATTATACTTTGAAAGATCCAACAGATTTTTATGACGTCATTAACTTAGTCATAGAATTATCTCCCTTGTATTGGTGTACTGACATCTTGAACCGATTATTTCCCTTATTATTCTTGTCTAACGTTGTCTTTTGACTTGTCACTAGGCTACGTTTCTGTAGTTCTTATATATAAATAATACATGGAAAATGCATTAAATACTAAAAACCGTACACATAGGACAAACTCGGAAGGACTCTAATTCTTCATCAGTTATCGACCGAAATACTAATTTCACAGTTTCATGCCTATATTCTTCTAACTACTTTTATTCTACTCCTTTATTCTTATATTTTATTCGTAATAAACTGTGAATTTTATCCCTTGTAAACTGTAAATTTTTCCTGTCTAAAATATTCATACCTTGTCTCTGATGATAGAATAACCAGTGCATGGACATGCTAACTCAAATTCACTAACTTCAAATTAAGTTTACTCGTTTTGCCTCGGTTTTCCAATGAGTTGTACTCTACTGCTCTCACAAACGAGAATACTAAAAACGAAAAATAACAGGAAAAATAATCCAGAATCCTTGTCCGGTACTGGATCGATCCCCACATGGACAAACATCCCTGAAAGCTTCATCCAAATCCATCCGGCAGCTCTTGAGATATCTTGTCCACAGACACAAACATGACTGAAAACAATATTTTCTAGTTTTACTTGTTCTTATGTTAATATTCTGTCGTAGTCTTTGACTTGGCCTAAAACGACCATTTCCAAACATAACAGTCTTTATTAAAAAAAACAAAAACCCAGTTTTTTTCTCACCTTTTTCTCATTTTAGTTATTTTTTGTGGGTTTTCTTTTTAGGTTGGTTCCATGTTGATGATAAACACAATCTGAATGTTTATGTGTCTGGGCTTCCGCTTGACATCACAGATGAAGAATTCCTGTCAATAATGAAAAAGTGTGGTCTTATCATGCATGACCCGATGAAGAGGGCAGCAAAAATCAAACTCTATAAAGATGACAATGGTCAACCGAAAGGGGACGGACTATGTTGTTATATCAAGGTGAATAATTTCTCTTTTATTTTTCATTTGTTTCAGTCATTAGACCTCAGCCATGCTGGAGCACTGCCTTCAAGAATTTTTTGTCAGATGAAGCAACTCCTGCTCCTCCTCCTCCTCATCATCACCATCACCATCACCATCATCGTTTAATGCCTGCTTTCCCTGCTGGCATGGGTTGGACGTTTTGACTGAAAACTGGTCAGCCAGGGGGCTGCATCAGGTCCTGATCTGATTTGGCAAGGTACCTACGGCTGGATGCTCTTCCTAACGCCAACCACCCTGAGAGTGTAGTGGGTGTTTTGTTATGTGCCACTAGCCTGGATGCCGATGGCCTGGCACAGGTATTGGTCATGACTATGGTCTCACTTGGCTTGACAGGTCTTCACAAGCACAGTATACTGCCAAAGCCTTGGTCACCCATCACTGCCTCCATGAGGCCCAATGCTCAAATGGTGTTTTTCACGTGCCAGGCAGACAACATTGGCATCGGCCATGACTACGATTTCACTCAGTTCAACAGGTCTTCACAAGCACAGCATATCGCCCGATAATTGACGGGTGGTTTTAATGGGCCAGTTACACGACACTGGCATCAGCCATAACTATGATCTCACTTGGCTTGACGAGTCTTCTCAAACACAGCATATTTCCAATGGTCTCGGTTGCTTGTCATTGAGGCCCAACATTTGAAGATTGTGCTTCACCCCTTCGTCCCATGTCTTCCTGGGTTTACCCCTTCCACGGGTTCCTTCCTCCTCCGGTTGAGAATTACCTTAACATGGATTCATCAATACAAATTGATTAATTCTGAAAGTTTTCCTATTTCAGCCGGAGTCTGTGAGCCTAGCGCTGCAGATCTTGGATGGTTATGATGTACGAGGGAAAAAGATCAAAGTAGAGATGGCAAAATTTGAAATGAAAGGTAAATTTGATCCATCAAAAAAAAAACGAAAGTTAACGAACAAAGAGAAAAAGAAATTCAAAGAGAAACAAGAAAAGTAAGTCTCATATTTTAACTTAATTCGCCTTAATTAGTTTTTATGTAACAAAAAAAGTTAATGAATGAAATAGTTTTTTAACATTCACTTTTCCAAAAGTTGCATGGGTTGGACAGAGTTTGTTGAGGCAGATTTTCTACAGCTGGGTATCCTTCCTGACACCTACCCTCACCTGTTGCTATAAATGTTAATATTTCCCCATGGTTGTGAGCTGGCTGAATCATTAGCATGCTGGGCAAAATGCTTAGCAGCATTTCGTCCATCTTTACATTCTGAGTTCAAATTCCACCGAGGTTGACTTTGCCTTTGATCCATTTGGGGTCCATAAAATAAGTACCAGTTAAATACTGGGGTTGATGCAATCGACTTATATCCTCCCTTAAAATTGCTGGCCTTGTGCTAAAATTTGAAATCAATATTTCCCCGTGGTCGGACATGTTTTCACATTTTGTAAATGAACGACACTGCTTCTATGACAGTGACACTCGTTTACAACTATCAGGCAATTGCAAGACAAGGAGATACAAACACACCACTCACACCATATATACATATAAACACAGACTCTTACGCAATGTACACATAAATATGAAGGGCTCCTTTCAGTTTCCGTGTGCCATATCTACTCTTGAGGCTTTGGTTGGCTTCAGACTCTACTGGAAACCACTTCCTCAGAATTTCACACAGAGGAACCAAATCTGAAACCAGGTGGTTGTGAAGCAAACTTCATCTCTACACAACCACACTTGGAATTTTTTCATATATTGTCATATATTGATTGCATATTTAATTGATTGCTTTTAAGAAAAAAATCTAACAATTGTTTTTTTTTTCCTCTAGGTTGTTTGACTGGCGCCCAGAACCACTGCGTGGTATGAGATTCAAACGGGAAAAAACTGTCATTCTACAAAACATGTTTGAACCTAAAGAATTTGAGGTTAGTAAATAATATATTTTGTACACTTCTATATTTATAAGAGATGAGGAATTATGTACATTATTTACATTATTTACCTTGGGCAAATGTCTTTTACTATAGCCTCAAGCTGAACAAAGCTTTCTGAGTGGATTGGGTAGATGGAAATAATGGAAATAATTATGTACATTATTTACATTCGACGGATATTTGTCCTTATCGTGTTTGTTGTTAACACAACATTTCGGCTGATATACCCTCCAGCCTTCATCAGGTGTCTTGAGGAAATTTCGAACCTGGGTTCTCATTCCTAAGGTATTTTTCGTCATCGTTGTTGTTGTTGCTGTTGCTGTTGCTGCACATAATAAACTAGCCGATCAAATGTTTTGGCAATGATGGAATATATAAGCCACCAGGGTCACAAGGTGTGCCACATCATTCTATGTATCTAGGAGCAAGCAGTTGGCTAAGTACCTTGAGGGTTTGCCTTGTGATGCTTCTTCGCCACCATTTTCTTTCTTGCCTCTCCAGCTGGAGAGTAAGCCATGTCCGGAAAATTCGTTGTAAGAAATTTCGCTGTATAGGAAAATTTGTCCTAAGACTAGTTCAACGTATGGACAATGATTTAGTATAATATATCATCATCATCATCATCCTTTAATGCCTGTTTTCCCTGCTAGTATGGGTTGGATGGTTTGACCAGAGCTGGTGAGCAGGAGAACTGCACCAGTGGAAGAGGTAGACCCAGGAAGACCTGGGATGAAGTGGTGAAGCATGCCCTTCGAACGTTGGGCCTAAATGAGGTGATGACAACTGACCGAGACCTTTGGAGATATGCTGTGCTTGAGAAGACCCGGCAAACCAAGTGAGACCTTAGCTGTGGCCTATGCCAGAGCAGCATAACCGGCCCTTGTAAGAGTACCTTTCAATCATTGGGCAATAAACTGTGCTTGTGAAGACCTGTTGAGGCAAGTGAAATTGTTGTCATGGCCGATGACAGTACTGCCTGATTGGCACCTGTGCTGAGTGTGGTTGATGCCAGTGCCGCCTGACTGGCCCTCGTGCTGGTGGCACACAAAAAGCACCCGCTACACTCTCGGAGTAGTTGGCATTAGGAAGGGCAGCCAGTTGTAGAAATCATGAAAGCCCTGACAGTAGAACTTGGCAGCAATCTTCTGACTTCGTAGTTCCTGTCAGATTGTCCAGCTCATGCCAGCATGGAAAACAGACGTTAAATGATGATTTTATATATATATATATATATATATATATATATATATATATATATATATATATGAGGGCGGTGAGCTGGCAGAATCGTTAGCCCGCCGGGTGAAATGCTCAGCGGTATTTCGTCTGCCATTACATTATGAGTTCAAATTCCGCCTAGGTCAGCTTTGCTTTTCATCCTTTCAGGGTCGATTAAATAAGCACGAGTTACATACTGGGGTCAATGTAATCGACTTAATCCCTTTGTCTGTCCTTGTTTGTCCTCTCTATGTTTAGCCCCTTGTGGGCAATAATAAAATAAATATAATGTATGCATGCATGTCTTTGTGATTGTTTTATGCCACCCTTTGACAACTGGTGTTGGTTTGTTTACCTCATCATAACTTAGCTCTTTGGCAAAAGAGACTGATAGAGTAAGTACCAGATTTTAAAAATATGAATATGGGTGGGGGTCGATTTGTCTGACTAAACTCTTGGAGTGGTGCCCCAGCATGGCCACAGTCCAGTGACTGAAGCTAGTAAATTGTAAAGATAATAAAATACTGGAAAAAAAAAACAAAAAAGAAAAAAATATTAAGAAAAACCCACAACCAAACTTCAAAATTGTTTTGTGGAACGTTGACCTGGTCCATGTCACTGACTCCTAAATATAAACTGTTTCTGCATAAATATTGTGTTAGTATTTCACTGTTTATAATTACATATGGATCTAAATAGTGATGTTTACAATATTGGAGAGACGACCTGGGGAAGTGAAGGGAGTAGACACAGAAACGATAGACTTGGCCACCAGACGCTGAAAGCTTTTAACAGTATTTCATTTTTGCTCTGCTTTGTTTGAAGGTGGTGGTCATGTGATGGCGGGGGGGGGGGGTTGCTAACTTTACCTTTGGTTCTTTGAAGGCAGTGAATGGTAGAAGGTGAAGTGCTGTAAATGGAATAAACACTCCACCAAAAAACGTACATCGGTACTTTTTCTTTATTTTATTCATTTATGATATTTGGGGGACCAAAGCGTTATTAGTTACAGATATTCCAGTGGAACAATGTACCCCTCCCCCATTATCATCATCATCATCACCATCATCTGTATTATCATTATTTAATGTCAAGTTTTCCCTGCTGGTATGGGTTGGACAGTTTGAAAGGAACTGACAAGGCTGGGAGCAGAACCAAGCTGCATTCTCTGTTTTAGCATGGTTTCTATGGCCAGAATGTCTTTCCTAATGCTAACCACAGTACAGAGTGTACTGGGTGCTTTTTACATGGCACATCACTGACAGGGTCACCAGGTACTTTGCATGACAAAAACAAAAGACAAAAAAAAAAGGCAAAACCTTTATACACACACACACAAACACACAGACAAACTGAGGTAACAAAGCCAGGCTGTGAGTAGCTTTCAGGACATTTATGAGGAAAAAGATATAGATGTAGTCTTACAGCTGTTTCTGAGATATTATGGATATCCCTTCATCAGAGACGATGTGAGATGGTTAAATAGAGGGAAATATTTCCCAAGCAGGCCGTTCCATTGACCAGATCAACTGGAACCCTTGTCGTCATAATCGATGGAGTGCCAGTTATTTCATCACCATGCTGTCTGCTACCCTTCCAAGAGCTTGTTTCATTCACAGAAATGATTTGTGGTTTATAGCAGATAATTATTCCTAAAGAATTCTCAGCTGTTGCATGTTATGAATCCCAAATGGTTTTAAGAAAAAAAAACAAAAAAGCTTAGTGTCTGGAAATATATTATTCAAGTTTATAGATTTTAGCTAATTTTTTTTTTTTTTTTTTTTTTTTTATAAAATATTGCTATATTTAGGTTGGTTTTTCACATTCTTTAGTTGTGGTAAAGAATGTTTTCATATTTTCAGCTAAGCTGTTTTCTTTTTCATTTCTTTTTTCTTTTGTTTTTAATTTCTATTTCTTTATGTAAACACAGATCTTTTGTGCAAGTGATAACAAATATTCTCCCGGCTATTAAGGGCATTTATAGACTATCAATTACTCTGTTTGTCTACTTTGTGGGCTATAAAGACCAAGAGATGTTTATTCGAGTTTGAACAAGGTTCCATCTCTTCTTACACTGTCATGGTGTTACTGTCTGACAGATGCCCTCTTATTGAATAGTTGGCTGCTGGTATTGTCAACTTTATCCATAGCACCAAACACTTTCTACACACTGCAAGTTTGGAAACCCAAGAACTTGTTTTATCAACATTTTCTCATATTATTGCATCTTCCTGCAACTAAATCATTCTCTGTTATTACTATTTTTAGTGTTTACAAATACTCTTTTGTTGCAGTTATTTGAAAGTGGAATATGGTCAAAGAACATTCCAATTTGTGCTTGTGTGTGTGTGTGTGTGTGTGAGAGAGAGAAGAGTTATTTGTTATTTCCTTGAAATAATTTCATTTATTGACTTGGCAGAAATGGTAGAACTCTGGGCTAAATGTCTTAAAGTGTTAGGTTTCATTGCTCTACATCATCAGTTTAAATTCCACTTGGGTTTAACTTTTGACTTTTGTTCTTGGGAAGACACGTGGTCTGCTGGTTAGGGCATTGTGCTCATAATCACAAGAACATGGTTTCAATTTCCAGACCAGGCAGTATGTTGTTTTTCTTGAGCAAAACACTTCATTTCACATTACTCCTGTCCATTCAGCTGTAAATGAGTAAGCCTGTGAGCGACTGAGCGAAGTAAGCAATGTTTTGAACCATGAAGAATTTGTACCAGATTTTTGCAGAGTTTTGAATTTTTTTAGACATTTTTTTTCCAATTGTCTGATAATAAATACAGACATAGACTTGTCCAAATGTATCAATAAATTAACATTGATATTTTTTTCATCGTTGTTACAATCATCTGAAATTGAACTGTCAATTTTGCTATTCAACTTCAAAAAAGGACGTAAAGCAGCTGAAACTGCTCATGATATCAATGAAACGTTTGGTAAGGAAATGACCAGTGAGTGGTCAGCTTGAAAATGGTTTAAACGACTTCGCAGTGGAGACCTGAGGCTTGAAGACTGTGAGAATAGTGGACGCCCATCTGTCATCTGCTGTGATTGGCTGAAATGAACCCTTGTACCTTATTAATGTCACAGACACCAACAGCAAAGTACTGTCCTCAAGTCCTCGCACTCAGAGGGCCAGTTACCCAGTTCTCATAGCGTACAAATGACTGAGATCACAACATTCTCCCTCCCTCAAATTTCAGACTTTGTATCTAGAGTAGAAAGGATTATCATCATCATCCTCACCATCATCATCATCATCATCATCATCATCATCATCATCATTATTGTTCCTTCGTAACACAGTGTAGGTAAAAATGCACTGGAGTCTTTAGTCATCTGTGAAGTCACAACAAGGATCTCAGACATAATATTTTCCTTAAGATGTGCACTGTGCCCAATAAGGCTGCTTTTTGCAAGACATCAATCTTGCATGGGATTTCCAGTTGCCTTAAGAAGTATTATTATTATTTTAATAATAATAATAATAATAATAATAATAATAATAATAATAATATCTAATGTGTTCGTCATGTTGCTGGGTGTGTCATTAATGCACCAGCTGTTCCTTTCTCATTGACTAAGGTGGTGTGTTCTTTTCAAGTCTTGAGGACTCTGTGGAGACTCCTTGCACTGCCAAATAATGCCGTTTTCTGGATCTACTCTATTTCAATTTTTATGCTCCTCTTTTCCCACCATTTTTTAATCTCTTTCCTCACTGCACCCAAGGTGCCAACACTTATTGGCTCGGTACTATTACTTCATTTTCCTAACTGTTAAACAAGAAGTTGAGATACGATAGACACAAGAGGAAAGAGCTTTAGACCTCTTCAAAGCCATATCAAATCTGGTGAAATATTCTATGTTTTGACAGACGAGTGATATTGTGTTAATCAATGACAAATGAGTGATAGCATTTTAATCAATGACACTCCGAATGAAACCAATGAATGCCTTTCTTTTTCTTTTTTTTAACTCGGACAGAAATGTTTCATGCAAGACTAAAATAGTTAAACCAGGACAATGACTTCTCTTTGGCCTAATTAATTCAACAGTCATAATTACAAAATCTGTCAAAGAATAATAATAACAATATCACTGGTCAATAGTGTCTGCTTTAGTGACACTTGTTTATCAAACATGGATCATCTTTTTTTCTAGTTGTTCGCAGTCAGGTTACATGCTTTATTCTTAATACAAATTAAAGTACTTTTTGCCCACATCAATGCTTCTCAGTCAGGGACCAAGATTTTGTTGTTACTACACTCTCTGAGTGGTTGGCGTTCGGAAAGGCATCCAGCTGTAGAAACTCTGCCAAATCAGATTGGAGCCTGGTGTAGCCATCTGGTTCACCAGTCCTCAATCAAATCGTCCAACCCATGCTAGCATGGAAGGCGGATGTTAAACAACACACACACACACACACACACACACAGATATGTATATGCGTGTGCGCTTGTGTGTATTCTACATATAAATATAAATACTCACATATACATATGTTTACATATGCGTACACATGCACACACACACGCACACACACACACACACACACTCACCTATCTTTAATGATAAGCTAATGTGTAGTTGCCATTTAGCTGTGATGTTAAGAAATCTCTGTTAAAACTCCAACTAATATATATATGCACACATTATATATATGTGTGTATATATATGTATACACACACACACACACACACACACACACACATACATCTATCACTGACTTTAATTAGTCACACTTGTCTTGTATGTTAGCAGACTTCATCTGAGCAGGTCACAGATGGTTTTGCAATATGTTTGCTACCAATTGCAGGAATAGTTGAAACTTTATACAGATCTGTCTGCTTTCTGAATTTGCTGCTGCTCACCCCACTAAACAGTTAAACAAACTGATGTTTCTTATATATATGTGTGTGTGTGTATGTGAGTGTGTATGTGTGTGTGTGTAACGGTGGTGCCCCAGCATAGTCACAGCTGTCAAGCTGAAACTAGTTAAATAGTGTGTGTGTGTGTATATATATATATATATATATATGTGTGAGTCTTTGTGTCTGTGTGTGTATATGTATGTATATATATATATCATATATACATGTATGAATGGACAACTCAAAACATCCTTAGACATGCTTCATAAGTGTAGCTATTTATTGTCCATTAATTATGATTTATGTGGAAATGTTTCTAAGTTAATTTACCAAGATCTTTTTTATTCTCATTATGTTATCTATCTGTCTTTCTGTCTGTCTCTCTGTCACCATTTGTCTCTGCCTGTAAGATGAGGACAAATATCTGTCAAATGTAAATAATGTAAATAGTGTAAACACATACACATTCTCAAATATGCATACACCACATATACACACACATGAACACACACACACATGAACACACACACACATGAACACACACACATGAACACACACACACACACACACGATCTTATCATTATTGACCAGACTCTCAGATGTTACAGATCGCTGGTCACAATGCACTTTGCATTGTTTTAGCTTTTGAATGATGCTACCATGCTGGCTAGGCGGGCAGGCCAACACCTTCTCCTTAATCAGGAGGCTAGTCCATTGTAGGGTGACCCGTTTACAGGCGAGTGGACTGGAGCAACATGGAAAAATGAAGTGTTTTGCTCAAGAACACAACACACCACTGAATCCAGCCAGGAAGTGAACCCACGATCTAGTGATTATGAGGGCAACTCCCAAACCACAAGGCCACATGTCTTTGTACACACACACACACA
>NC_068988.1:93272319-93277319 GCF_001194135.2 Octopus bimaculoides
ATATATATATATATATATATATATATATATATATATATATATACATATCCATCTATATATACATATCTATTTATACATACATACATATATATATATACATACATATGTATCTATATATACATATCTATTTATACATACATATATATATATATACACACACACACACTTACACATGTACATACACATATACATACATATATATACACACATACACACACATAAACATGATCGTTTTTGAGCAGTAATTATTTTTTCAGGTGCTCCAACCACCCTTCTCTTCTTCCTGTTATATATATATATATATATAATGAAAACGAACATGTAAACACCAAACAACATGTATGCTTATGTCTAGAACCTAATCTGTGTTAATCTTCTGTGAAATTGTAAGCAAAGGTTTGGATATAAAATTTCACGGGGAGTCAGGATAAAACTGATGTGTTGTGATGTTCATGGCTGCATACTACATACATTTTCTGTCTTTTTTTTTTTTTTTTTTTTGCAAGACATTCAGTCTGTTTGTATTGAAAGAAAGAATGGAAGAAAATATTCAGTAATGAGGGGACTTAAACAGCTGTAGTTTTCAAAAATAAACTATTTATGTTTTCGATACAGGCACAGGTGTGGGCGTGTGGTAAGAAGCTTGCTTCCTAATCACATGGTTCTGGGTTCAGACCCACTGTTCAATGCCTTGAACAGAAGTGCCTTCTAATGTGGCCCTGGGCTGACCAGAACCTTGTGAGTGGATATACTAGCTTAGAAACTGAAGGATGTCTCCCATATCATCATCGTCATCATCATCCATTGTTTAATGTCCACCTCCCATGCTAGCATGGGTGGAAACAAACTTAGAAGCACCAAGTGAGCTGGTATTTTACAGAAGACAAAGGAAATTTTCCCACCCGGTGGCATGTAAAAAGCACTCACTACACTCTCAGAGTGGTTGACGTTAGGAAGGGCATCCAGCTGTAGAAACCTTGCCAGAACAGATTGGAGCCTGGTGCAGTCTCCTGGCTTGCCAGTCAGTCCTCAGTCAAACCGTCCAACCCATGCCAGCATGGAAAGCGGATGTTAAACGATGATGACGACAACGATGATCATGATATACATATGTACATACATACATATATATACTCTTTACTCTTTTACTCTTTTATTAGGTTCAGTCATTTGACTGCGGCCATGCTGGAGCACCGCCTTTAGTCGAGCAAATCGACCCCAGAACTTATTCTTTGTAAGCCTAGTACTTATTCTATCGGTCTCTTTGTGCCGAACCGCTAAGTTACGGGGACGTAAACACACCAGCATCGGTTGTCAAGCGATGGTGGGGGGACAAACACAGACACACAAACACACATACATATATATATATACATATATACGACGGGCTTCTTTCAGTTTCCGTCTACCAAATCTACTCACAAGGCTTTGGTCAGCCCGAGGCTATAGTAGAAGACACTTGCCCAAGGTGCCGCGCAGTGGGAATGAACCTGGAACCATGTGGTTGGTAAGCAAGCTACTTACCACATATGTAATGTGTGCGTGTGTTTATCTGTACACACACACAGATAGAAACACAGATGCATTCACACAAGTTTCTCTATTATTCACACTCACAGTCCCCTCCCCACGCCATTCTCTATAATTTCCTCTCATCTAATAATAATGTCACTTTCTGAACAAGAGTTTAAACTTGAAATTTCAACAACATTTTGACTTCCTTAATCTCTCACTCGGTGTCAAACAACCTGTTTTAAACGTTTTTTTAATTTGTGTTTGTTGCTATTCTTGACATTAATTATGAACCTATATATATATATTTATATACATACATATACACATATATACATATGTATATATATATTTTATGTGCATTTGGTTGTGCAGCTGCTTGTGTATAATGAAAGATTTGTAGCACCAATGAAATAAAACTGTTTTTGAATGAATGAGTGATCAGGTGTGTGTGTGTGTGTGTGTGTGTGTGTGTGTGTGTGCGTGCGTGCGTGATGTGTTTAAATTTGTGCTGAACAGATGTGCACACATACATTCTCACACATGCACACATGCTTTGAATACATAAATGTCGACTTACTATTAAATGTGGAGCTGTAGCAGACTGCTGCTGCTGCTGTTGTTACCATCACCACCACCACCACCACCACCACCACTACTACTACTACCAGATGTCACGTTGCCGTGTATCCTTGTAGCTATTTGCACCAGTGGTAGCCTACCCATCTACTACCCTGCTCACCCATTTACTGTTCATTTAGTCATTGATGATCCTCAAGTGGTCTTGAACACAACACTTGATGTTTTGGGCATATCTATTTTGTTTGGATGTGTATGTATATACATTTGCAGATCAATGATTTTTTAATATGTTAAATATGTGTGTGTGTGTGTGTAGTTCAAATTTACAGAAAACGAAAGACGAAGACTGGTGTAAGAACTAGTTTAATGCTCAGGAAAAATGGAAAAGTCTTTTACGTTTCGAGACTATGCTCTTTGACAGAAAGGATTAACCCTTTCGTTACCAACCCAGCTGAAACCAGCTCTGGCTCTGAGTACAAATGTCTTGTTTCCATAAGTTTTAGATTAAAATCTTCCACCAAACCTTAGTCACAATTTATGTTCCTAATACTAGCTTAATGATAATCAAGTTATTGTACTAAATTCTTTGTTATATGTAAAGTAATTGAAAGAAACACAGAGCAACTCAAAATAAATACAGTAACGAAAGGGTTAAGAGTAAAAATACAGAGTGAAAATGAAAATAAAGGGAGAAAAAATATGTAGGGATTAATGATTCAATATGGTGAACTAGCCAGAAGGAAGAGGCTGAATGAAAGGGAGATGCAGGTATGGTTGTATGGTTAAGTAGCTGGCTTTCTAAGCCCTTGGTTTTAAGTTCAGTCTCACTGTGTTACACCAAGCTCAAGTGTCTTCTACTATAACCCTGAGACCATGAAAGCTTTGTGAGAGGGTTTGGTTGGAGGAAACTGGAAGAAACCTGTTGCCTAGGTGATATATATAAATACATATCTATCTATCTATCTATCTATCTATCTATCTATCTATCTATCTATCTATCTATCTATCTATCTATCTATATATATATATATATAATGAGCCTGTAACAAAGTCTATACGGTCACTTGACCTTGCTAGAAATAGTTGCAAAATATATCGCACATCCCACTCTATCCCCTTAAAAATGGTGGGAGGAGACATTGGATAATGTAGTCAAGGATACACAGTGTTTGGAAAAAAAAAAAGAGCAAAACAAAAAAACTAGACAATTATGGCTTTGAATACTTTTGATTGTCTGCTTCATTCAGGCTGCCTCACAGCTAAACAGCGACATCAACACCAACAACACCATCTCAATGTATACATAGTCAAGAGACATCATGAAACTCAGTGAAAAGACGTCATTAATGTAATTTATTGTGTTTTTATTGAAGTTAGTTTACTTACATATGTACAGAAATTTAACATGACATCTTCATTTGTTGTTTACTTCAGATCTTTTTTTCTGTTTTTTCTTTTACTTCCCCCTTTCCTCATTTTTTCTCGAATTTCTCTATAAACAAACTCCCAAGATGAGAACACTAATAGTTTTTACTTTTGCAGTATGAAGTTATGAAGTAGGTAAATAAAGCTTTGAGTGGTGGGAGACTCGGTGTTGTGTGTTTGGAGATATAGGGGTATACGTGAAAGTTTATATGCTGTTGGGGTTTGAGGTGGTGGTGATGGTAGCGATGGTGGTGGAGGCGATAGTGAGGCTGGTTGTTTTCGGATTGTTTCTTCTGAACATGAAGATAATGAACTAACAGCTTTCGCTCAGCTGCAAATGTCTTGTCCACAGATCCAATCTGGACTTCAACAACTTTCACTTATATTACAATGTTATGTTAGGTTTTTTTTTTTTTACTTTGTTAGTTTGTGTACTTTTGTTTTTGTTTTCCTTTTCCAAACTCCCACACTATTCTATATTATTTCTTTTTCTTTTTGTTTATGTGTTTTTTTTTTCTTTATGTTAGCGTTTCTGTTGCTGTTTGTGTTTGTGTGTGTGTGTTTGGTTTTCCTCAACGTCAGTTGCTACAGACATGGAGATTCTTAGAAAATATTATTTTAAAACTGTTGACATCATTCCAAAGTTGAAATAGTATCAGTGAAACAACAAATTGAAAGAATTTTTTGGTTGGTCTAATAGAACATCCTATGATGTGCGTGTGTGTGTGTGTGATTCTATGTGCGTGTCATTGTATGATGCGTGTGTGTGATTTTATGATTGTGTGTGTGATTCTATGATGTGTGTGATTTTATGTGTGTGTGTGAGTCTATTATGTGTGTGTGAGTCTATGATGTGTGTGTGAGTCTATGGTGTGTGTGTGAGTCTATGGTGTGTGTGTGAGTCTATGGTGTGTGTGTGAGTCTATGATGTGTGTGTGATTCTGTGTGTGTGATTCTATGATGTGTGTGTGATTCTATGATGTGTGTGTGATTTTATGTGTGTGTGAGTCTATGATGTGGACATGTTCTGTCTGTGTGTCCAGAGAAGACAAGAACCAGACATTAACATTGCCTGGTTTACAGATTTTGTAGCGCAAGAATGCAACACATGCAAGAGAAAATAGATGTGCTGTGTGGTAAGATGCTTGCTTCCCAACCACATGGTTCTGGATGCAGTCGCCTGTGTGGCATCTTGGGCAGTTGCTTTTTGTAGCCCTGGGTCAACCAAAAGCCTTATGAGTGGATCTGGTTGATGGAAACTGAAAGAAGCCTGCCATATACACATGTGTGTGTGTGTACATGCATGCATGTCTTTGTGTCTGTGTATGTCCCCCCCCCCACATGACAGCCAATTTCAGTTTGTATCTCCATGACTTAGCAGTTCAGGAAAAGAGACTGGTAGGATGAGCACCTGGTTTAAAAAATAAAAAAAAAGATAAAGTACAGGGGTTGATTGATTCGACTACATGGCCCAAGAACAG
>NC_068988.1:93278370-93278948 GCF_001194135.2 Octopus bimaculoides
TAAGAAGTAAAAGACTTTTTCAAAATATTTTTTCAAATATTAAAAAAAAATTAATTTTTTTTTAATTTAAAAAAAATATTTTAATTTTCTGATAAAACTTTTTAGTCGGTGGATATTTATTTTATTTGTATTTTATTCTTACATTATTTACATTTGACGGACATTTGTCCTCATCTTGTTTGTTGTTAACACAACGTTTCGGCTGATATACCCTCCAGCCTTCATCAGGTGTCTTGGGGAAATTTCAAACCTGGGTTCTCACTCCTAAGGTATTTTTCAGTGTTGTTGTTATTTGACCATGTCCCTTACGTTACACTGACCCTTCTGTAACCCTGACTGTTTCTTCTGTAATCCTGGCTCTCCCGTCTGTAATCCTGACTCTCCCTTCTGTAATCCTGACTCTCCCTTCTGTGATCCTGACTCTCCCTTCTGTAATCCTGACTCTCCCTTCTATAATCCTGACTCTCCCTTCTGTAATCCTGACTCTCCCTTCTGTAATCCTGACTCTCCCTTCTGTGATCCTGACTCTCCCTTCTATAATCCTGACTCTCCCTTCTGTAATCCTGACTCTCCCTTCT
>NC_068988.1:93278958-93280567 GCF_001194135.2 Octopus bimaculoides
AATCCTGACTCTCCCTTCTGTAATCCTGACTCTCCCTTCTGTAATCCTGACTCTCCCTCCTGTAATCCTGACTCTCCCTTCTGCAAGCCTGACTCTCCCTTCTGTAATCCTGACTCTCCCTTCTGCAAGCCTGACTCTCCCTTCTGCAAGCCTGACTCTCCCTCCTGTAATCCTGACTCTCCCTCCTGTAATCCTGACTCTCCCTTCTGTAATCCTGACTCTCCCTTCTGTAATCCTGACTCTCCCTCCTGTAATTCTGACTCTCCCTCCTGCAATCCTGACTCTCCCTCCTGCAATCCTGACTCTCCCTTCTGTAATCCTGACTCTCCCTTCTGTAATCCTGACTCTCCCTTCTGTAATCCTGACTCTCCCTTCTGCAAGCCTGACTCTCCCTTCTATAATCCTGACTCTCCCTTCTGCAAGCCTGACTCTTCCTTCTGTAATCCTGACTCTATAAATCTGTTCTACAGACTGTATAGATGTGTTACTTATGTCATGGCTTAGCAAACGGTTGATTACAAGTTTTTGGATTGACAGCAACACCAACGTTTGATGTAATGCTTCAACACAAACTCGGTCTTCAGTGTTTGTATTCATTTTGTTATTTCTTTTCGATCCAACCAGCTGTGTCTGGTACAGTTTTTTTGTAAAAGACAGCAAAACCAAAATAAGAAATAATACAAAAAAAAACCCCTAAAAAATCTCCTGTCTTAGAATTTTAAGGGCGTTTGATGTTAAAGAGTATTGAAGGATTACGGAGACCCTACCTCCGGTACTGTTGTCTTAGATAAATATAAACAACACAAGCAACCTTACTCCAATGTCAGATGATGTCCATGTGGGAGGTAGTGATGATGATGATGTTGGTACTTGCTGTAGTAGCGGTGATGGTGGTGGTGGTGGGAGTTATGTTATATGTTGTAGAACTAATTCTGATGACTTACAGAATATGTTTGACATAATCCTTTCAACACTTCATTTTATTGACTTACAATTAGTTTTTATTGATCCAATCTATTTAGACAATCGTATTCTCTCCCAGTGTTTTCTCTGCCCTTTTGTTGTTGTTGTTGTTCTTGGTGTTTTCTCTTTAATGTGACGGTGGTTAAAGCACTTTGGAATCTTTGTGTTGTATTTATGTTATGCATGTCAAGGTGGAGATAAGTAAAGAACAAGAATTAGGAATAGTTTCGAATATTTTTGTTCTTGTAATTTTTTTCTTTCCTTATTTTTCTCTCTTTCTATTTTTTTGCAAAATTCTTTTCTTTTCTTTTTGTTTCTCATAAGAATAAAAATAATAAGGATGATAAAAAAGAAACTGTTGGACCGCATATATATATATATATATATATACACGTTTGTATGTGTGTAATATATATATATATATATATATATATATATACATACATACATATGTATACGTACATGTTTGTATGTATATATATATATGTATAGACATACATACATACACTTACATATGTATATACATACACATGTGAGTTTATATATATATATATATATATATATATATACAAACATGTATATGCATATATATATACACACACACATACATGTGTCCCTCTCTCTCTCTCTCTCTCTCTCTCTCTCT
>NC_068988.1:93280777-93281400 GCF_001194135.2 Octopus bimaculoides
TATATACATGCATACACATACATGTATATGTATATAAATACATACACATACATATATTTACATATATCTATCTATAAATATATATATATATATGGCCATAAATTTTGCTTACTGAGAAAACTAACTACAAAAGCTTTTAGATGGTTTCCTGTAAAAGGTGGAAATATAACATTCGGAAGTAAAAGACCGAAGAATTGGAACAACAGCACAAATAAGGTAAAACAAATATAATATAATGACATAAAGAGGAAACAGGTTTTGGTGGTAAGATGTGTGCAAGAATGAGGTATGTATATTCCAGCTGGTGTTGGTAGTTTGGTTTCACTTTGAACAGGAACAGACCCACAGACACTTCTCTTCTAGTCAAAACATTGGACCAAATGTCAAACAAGAGTTAACATTAATGCTGGAGTTCTTTGACAATACACGCTGATCTCTCTGTCTCTGTCTGTCTGTCTGTCTCTCTCAATATATATATATATCATCATTGTTTAACTTCCGCTTTCCATGCTAGCATGGGTTGGACGATTTGACTGAGGACTGGTGAAACCGGATGGCAACGCCAGGCTCCAATCTAATTTGGCAGAGTTTCTACAGCTGGATGCCCTTCCTAATGCCAACCA
>NC_068988.1:93281728-93285343 GCF_001194135.2 Octopus bimaculoides
TATATATATATATATATATATATATGGTCAATACCAGTGCCCCGTGACTGGCTCCCATGCAATACAAGACAATACAAAGGCAGACACGAGAAACACCAATTAGAAGGACAGGCAAAAAACAAAGACGGGTCATTCTTGGCTTTCTTTCATCAGTCAAGTCCCAGAAGTCACGACCATTTTGGGCAGTTACACTTGAGATGGTCTGATCTGGTTGCCCCCAAAAAGTCTAAGCTAAAAGCATTAGACCCCTGTGTAAGAAAGCTAGCGAATGTGTATGGCTGCTACAGATATGTCATCATTTCATCATTGTTGTTTTAATGTCCACTTTTCCATGCTTGCATGGGTCAGATACAGTTCGTTGAAGTTGATTTTCCTATGGCTGGATGCCCTTCCTGTCACCAATCCTCACCAGTATCCTATTATCCTATAGCAATCAGTTGAAACTTATTTCGTGTTAGGGTTTGTAGTGCATCACAAAATTTCATTGCAGACGTTATCTTGCTAGTTATTCTTTTGTTAAATATTTTCCATCTTTAAAGATTAAGTTTTTAAGATTTTCCCATGACCAGACATGTTTTCATGGAACATTGGAAATGAATGACACTGCTTGTTTTATGGTGGCACTTGTTTACAACTAACACACGAGGTCACGACAAGGAGACACAAAGAGACATACAGACAGACACACACACACACATGCATCCATGAGAATTCACTTATTTGATCGACTGATCTGATTGCTTTTTGGAATGACATTGTAGGGTCAGTATGAAAAGCTGGATATGGCTGGTTTGAACATAAAAGGGAGTATAATTGGTTCAGATATAACTGGTTTAAATGCTAAAGGGTCAAGGTTTAGCATCTCATTAACAGGAAATGTGTCTCTCATTTCAGGAGGACCCTTCTTTACTGCGAGAGCTGAAGGATGATGTACAAAGTGAATGCTCAAAGTTTGGAGAAGTCCGGAAAATTGTGATTTATGACGTAAGTGCTATTATATCATTTCCTCTATGTATGTATGTGTGTGTGTGTGTGTGTTGTTGTTGTTTGTGCTGTGTTGTTTTTTTGTGTTTTGTTGTTGTTTAACCTTAAGCTCAGTCCTGGTTGAGTATACATCAGCATCTGTTACTCCTGTTCAATTATTATTGTTATTTTTTTTTGTGGGGGTGGGGTGCTCTGTTTTTGTTCTGCTCAACATAAAAAATGTTGAAGTAAATGACAGGGTTGTGGTCTGTAATATTCAAAGAATTCAAAGAACTCTAGAACCAATTGGTTCAGTTTCTCTTTGAGGTATTTACTAACAAGAATAAAGAATACCATTTGAAAAAATGAAAAAAAAAAATGCGGAAAAGCAAAATAAAATCCATCTGGACCAAATTGTTGTGGAATGGGTTTTTTTTTTTTATTTGAATTTAAAAAAAATTAAAGAATGTTTTCCTTTTATGATATCTTTTATCTTTTACTTCTTTCAGTCATTAGACTGCGGCCATGCTGGAGCACAAATACAAACATAAAGATGTACGCGTGCACACACACACACCTCTTTACACACATACCCACACACGACCGGCTTCTTATAGTTTCTGTCTGTCAAATCTATTCCCAAGGCTTTGGTCCGCCCAGGGCTATAGTAGAAGACACCTGCCTCTGTTGCCATGCAGTGGGACTGAACCTGGAACCATGTGGTTGAGAAGCAAACTTCTTACCACGAAGCCACACCTGCGTCTCTAACTAATACTAATACTATTATTTCAGAATCATTGTAGAATAGAATTTATTGCGGTGTTATCGTGGGGTCTGTAAATGTGGCCCAGACGGTAACGTGCTGAGCAGTAATGAAATTCATTGATTAACTAAGTTCAAATCCAGCCAGCTGCTCCTACTACATCATCTTGTGTAGGTAAAAATTATATTCTGCAATAGAAGTTTATACTAGGGTCAAAGGGTCACTGACTGACCGGGGTACACCAAAACCCAGGTAAGTGAGTGGACGTAGACCACAGAATTTTAATGTAGTAGTACGCAATCCAAGTCTCTTTCGTTAAGGGTAACAGTGCGTAGTTCTCTCCCTTGATTCATTTCCTAAACTTGGCTGCTTTTTTCTTTGTCCATCCGCCGTAAATTTATTTTGACAAGTCTTATCACAGATTACTTTAAAAATTAGTTTTAAACGCTGAGAACCAACAGTTTATTAATTAATCAGTTTATTTATTTTACTTCTGCATATTATTTCATTAATTATTTTTTTTATTTTAATTGCACATAAACATATATTAAAGTAATTTGTTTTTGTAGGAGTCTTAAATTAATAACATGTTTTAAATCGTTTTTTAACTTTGGAACTCGAAGGAGGTAAAGCTATAAATGATAGCATATAAATAATGGATTAACAAAAACTCTTGAATGGAAAAGTTGAAGGCTGTCTGTGTTATACGAACCCACATCTTCTGGTAGAACGTCAATCTTTGTTTACAAATGATGTGGGTTCGTGTCCCACGGGCACCTTTCGACCTTATCTATCCAAGATCTTTTTTTTAACGTAATACTTTACACTCGACCGTGATTTCTTTCGTGTCTCTCAAAATTCTTATGACGTAAGCAATAACATGGTTAATTTAAAAGCTTAATTATGGTTTCAGGAATTATCTGCCATAGAAATTATTAGTTGACAGCTAACATTTCAAATGCTATAGAACCAAAGAAAGGAAGTTAAAAAAAGAGAACTTCACAGCCGCTCATTCGAAAATGGTTGTCGTGTAGCCCTAGGTCAGTCCTGACCTAGAGCGCATCTATAATCTGATAGAGCGCATCTATAATTTGAGACATTCCACTCATGACCATCTCGTGTTTAAGTGTTTAGTACTACATTTTTTTTTGCATATTCGTAATCTCCGATATCTAAAACGTAGGAATCCGAAAAATAAAAAAAATAAAAATGCATTTTTCAAGGAGAGAAGCGAAACTGCATTAGCCCCACATTGTCTAATAGTCCTAATTTTTAAAGACTTATAGGATTTGAGTTGAGGAGGGTTTTGGCTGCTATTTCTAGCGGAAGGTGTGACCACACTGTAGTTTGATACCCTTTATCATGTTGATAGGGAAAGGTAAAATACAGCAAACGTTTTTATCTTCTATCTTTTACTTGTTTCAGTCATGAGACTTTGGCCATGCTGGAGCACCACCTTGAAGAATTTTTAGTTGAACGAATTGTCTCCAGTACTTATTTGTTTGTTTATTCATTTTTAAGCCTCGTTCTTATTCTATCGGTCTCTTTTGCTGAACCACTAAGTTATGGGTATGTAAACACACTAACACCAGTTGTCAGGCAGTGGTGGAGGACAAGCACACATGCACATACACATACATATATATATATATATATATATATATATATATATACGACGGGCTTCTTTCAGTTTCCGTCTACCAAATCCACTCACAAGGCTTTGGTCAGTTCGAGGCTATAGTAGAAGACACTTGTGTGTATATATGTGTGTATATGTATAAAAAATTTAGGCGCAGGAGTGGCTGTGTGGTAAGTAGCTTGCTTACCAACCACATGGTTTTGGGTTCATTCCCACTGCGTGGCACCTTGGGCAAGTGTCTTCTACTATA
>NC_068988.1:93285581-93287179 GCF_001194135.2 Octopus bimaculoides
TATATATATATATATATATATATATATGTGTGTGTTTGTGTGTCTGTGTTTGTCCCCCCACCATCTCTTGACAACCGATGCTGGTGTCTTTACGTCCCCGTAACTTAGCGGTTTGGCAAAAAGAGACCGATAGTATAAGTATTAGGCTTAGAAAGAATAAGTCCTGGGGTCGATTTTCTCGACTATAGGCAGTGCTCCAGCATGACCGCAGTCAAATGACTGAAAAAAGTAAAAGAGTAAAAGAGAGAGAGAAAGAGTATGACACCTGTTGATGCAAAATTTATTTGCTTGTTTTTCTTGTTGTTGTTGTAGCGAAACCACAAAGGTGTGATATCAGTGACTTTCAGAGAACCCGAAGAAGCCGATGAATGTATTGTGGCTTTGAATGGTCGGTGGTTTGCACAGAAAAAGATCGTAGCTGAGACCTGGGATGGCAAAGAGAAATTCGACATTGCCGAGACGGAAGAAGAACGGCAAGACCGTCTGAATAAATGGCAGCAATTCCTCCAACAAGGTTCCACATCGAAGATTTCAAACGAGGCAGGTGGGGAACATAAAACAGAGCTTGCATCAGTGTCCGAAACACCATCAGCTTCTACTTGATACTCAGCCATTTCACGACTCTGACACTTCGTTTCCGAGGTGTGTGCTGTCTTTTTTTTTTGGTTTTTTTTTTTTTTCACATGATAAGAGACAAAAAGCCTGTATGTAACCACTTGCTATATATACACACATATATATATATCTACCTATCTACTACTTGCTGACCATCCGTGCTCCCTTTCTTCGTAAGTAGAACGGGGAACTGACAATTTTATGAGCTTACAGCAACTAAAGTTGAATAACAATAATTGTTTCTTGCACAATAATAATAATAATAATAATAATAATAATAAAGGGTAGTGTTCTGGCAGAATCGTTAGCACGCTGGACTAAATGCCTAGCAGCATTTTGTCTGTCTTCACATTCTGAGTTCAAACACCTCCAAGGCTGACTTTGCCTTTCACCCTTTTGGGGGTCGATAAATTAAGTACCAGTTGTATACTGGGGTAATAATAATAATAATAATAATAATAATAATAATGCCCCGATGCAGTACCAGGCAGTGGCTCTCATGGATTATGATCTCAATTGATTGGAAGTGTTATCATGTACATTGTTTTGTCTTGGTATAAAAAGATGGGCTACAGCAAATATTCTGCTCAGATTTGCTTGTCAGTTGTTTGACCTTAACCACTTGGGCATGTCCCTTAGTGGCTGACGATGTGGGCTTCTCTGATCACGAGCAGAAGTAGTGGGGGAGCTTCATAGCCATGTGTGGAGAGGAATTCTTTGGGGTTTGAATAATTCACCTCTGGAAACATGGGTGTTTTGTTCAATATCCTTAAACAACCCCAGGGACTTTTTGAACAGGATGGGCAACTCGACCTGAAGAAAATTCTAAGTGGGCCCCACCTGCGTGGTCATGCGCTGTTTATCTTGATATGAGATCACTATGTCGCGCACATATGGTTGTGATGCATGTGCCTGGTGTACCCTTATCAGACGGGTAGTCATGATGGGTATAATGGGCTTCGTATATTTTACCCCAGTGTCAC
>NC_068988.1:93287189-93292909 GCF_001194135.2 Octopus bimaculoides
ATCCTTAAACAACCCCAGGGACTTTTTGAACAGGATGGGCAACTCGACCTGAAGAAAATTCTAAGTGGGCCCCACCTGCGTGGTCATGCGCTGTTTATCTTGATATGAGATCACTATGTCGCGCACATATGGTTGTGATGCATGTGCCTGGTGTACCCTTATCAGACGGGTAGTCATGATGGGTATAATGGGCTTCGTATATTTTACCCCAGTGTCACTTTGATGGCATGCACTGCTCTCTCACTCAATAATAATAGTAATAATAATAATAATAATAATAATGCCTGTTTAAAATGTTTGGCACAAGGCCAGCAACTTTAGGAGAAGTGTGTGATTGATTACATCAACCCCTGTACTCGACTGGTACTCCATTTTATCTACACCCTGAAAGGATGAAAGGCAAATTTGCCCTCAGCAAGGTTTGAACTTAAAAATTTAGAGAGCTGGATCAAATACCACAAGGTATTATTCTGGCGCCCAAATCATTTCTGCTAATCAATTCCATTTGCTGCTGCTGCTACTACTACTACTACTACTACTACAATAATGTTTTTCATTTAGGCTCAAGGCCATCAGTTTGAATGGGAGGGTTTAGTTGAAGCTATTGACCTCAGAATGGATAAAACAATGATGATGATGTTGGATTCTGGCAAAAGCAAAAAAAAAACAAAACAAAAAACAACACCGGTCAGTTTAAGTTGATTGTTCCTTGCTGAATTCAGCTGAGAAGGACGAAGGGCAAAGTTTTTGACTTTAGCAGGATTTGAATACAGAATCTAAAAGAATGGAACGAAACATCACATCAAACATTTCGTCTGACACTACCGATTCTGTCAACAAGCTTTTGCCTTCTAGATTAACTCTTTTGATACAAAATTCACCTGGGGCTGCTCTTGGTTCTGTGACATAAACTTCCTGTTTTAAAGGGATCTGAATTTTAAAAAAAAAAGGACCCAATTTTTCATTGAAATTTTTTATTAATTTATGGTCTACTTTTTCGGCTTTAATCATGGGAAAAATGATTTTACAAAGTTCTTCATTCTTTTCAAAATTGGAACAAAGGCAGCTTATTTGAACAGAAATATGGCAACAAAAGGGGCTAATAATAATAATAATAATAATAATAACAACAACAACAACAACAATGATAAAGATGATAATAGTAGTAATAATAAATGCCTTGATGCAGTTCCAGGAAATGGCTCTCATGTCTTTTGATTGTAACTGATTGGATGTGTTATCATGTACATTGTTTGGTCTTGGTATAAAAGATGGGCTACAGCAGATATTCTGCTCAGACTTGCTGGTCTGTTGCTTAACCCCTAACCAGTTGAGCATGTCCCTTAGTGGCTGATGATATGTGCATCACTGATCATGAGCGGGAGTAGTTGGGGAGTATCATAGTCTTGTGCTGAGAGGAATTCTTTGGGGTTTGAATAATTCACATATGGAAACATGGGTGTTTTGTTCAACGTCCTTAAACAACCCTTATTCAGGGACCTTTTGAGTGGGATGGGTTACTCGATCTGAAAAATATTTTAACAGGGCCCCAGCTACAAGTTCATGCATTGTTTATCTTAATATAAGATCACCATGTTGTGCACATATGGTTGCGATGCATGTGCCTGGTGTACCCTTATCAGACGGGTAGTCATGATGGGTATAATGGGCTTTGTATATTTGTACCCCAGTGTCACTTTGATGGCATGCATTGCTCTCTCACTCAATAATAATAATAATAATAATAATAATAATAAATAGGCTACACGTATTATAAGCATAAACTACAGAGAGTGGTGGAGTTAGAGACTGGCAAAATCCTCTGGGTTTCCCAATCCAAACAGATCAGGTGCTAGAGCATAACAGACCAGAACTAGTGGTGGTGGACAAGGTGCACCACATGTGCTATATTAGCTGATGATGCATGCCCCTTTAACCTACGAATAGTCAAGAAGGAAGGCGAAAAAATACAACCCCTAGGGAACCCGAGATGAAGAGAAATAGTAATGTTTAAAAGCAGCCATGTGGGTGCCATATAAAAAAAAAGCACCTGGTGCACTGTGAAGTGGTTGGCATTAGGAAGGGCATCCAGTCCTAGAAACCATGTCAAGAACAGACAATTGGAGCCTGGTGCAGCTCTCTGGCTTGCCACTTCCTGCCAAAATGTCCAACCCTGCCAGAAAACTGATGTTAAATGTTGATGATGATGATGATATAAATAATAATAACAATAATAACAATAATAATAATAATAATAATAATATATTTCAATGAGAGTGAGAAAGAGAGAATTATTATCTGTTTATCGTTTTCTCAGTTCTGACTTGGAAGTTTTCGGTCTTTATCTTCGGCCTCCATCTTTTCCACTTTTTTTTTCTCTTCATTTCATCTTTTTTTACCATTTCCTTTCTTTCCCTCTCTGCTTCCTTCTTCTTTTCTTCTACTCCCCACACCCCACCCCATCACTTTTCTCCTTTTTGCACTACTTTTTTTTTTCTTTTTCTTTTTCTTTCTGATTCTTGCAGTTCTTTTTCTTCTCTTTCCTTCTTTCTTATCTCTTTTCTTCATCTTCCTCCTCCTCCCCTTCCTCCCTCTTCCTCCCTCCTCCTCTTCCTCCCTCCTCCTCTTCCTCCCTCCTTCACCATTGTCTTCATTTTCTTCATTATATATCTATGTACACACACACACACACACACACACACACACACACACTTTACAAGTTGCTTCTTTTCTTTTATGACTTTTTCACCATCCCTTCTCAATTTTAACCCTGGCCCTTCTCTCCTCACTTTCTCGTTACATCAACACTGCACTGCCTCCCTCCACCCCCAACTCACTCATTTCTTTCACCTCTTCTGCCCCCACCTCTTCTGCACCCCATTTCTTTCATATTCCTTTAATCCACCCCACATTCATCAAAATACATCAAATCTTTCTCTCCCCCTCCATTCCCCCCTCTTCCCCCTCTATGTCTTCCTTCTCTCGTTTTAGTTTTCTGCCCATCATTCATTAAAAGATTCCCTTCCTAATTGGACTCTGGTGTGTTTTGCTTTGACACATTTATGATCATTATTAGAAAGGAAGTTGGATAGCAGAATCGGTAGAGCATTGGATAAAATGCCTTGCAATTTACTTACGTCTCTTCTTGTTCTGAGTTCAAATCGCAATCAAGTACAGTAACTGATATATCCAACAGCACCAGATTCTTAAAAATATGTGGTCTTGTGCTTATGTTAAAAATCATTATTATTATTATTATTATTATTATTAATGAAGGCAGCGAGCTGGCACAATCGTTAGCATGCTGGCCAAGATGCATCGCAGTATTTCGCCTGTTGCTACGTTTTGAGTTCAAATTCCGCCGAGGTCGACTTTGCTTTACATCCTTTCGGGGTCGTTAAAATAAGTACCAGTTGAACACTGGGGTCGATCTAATTGACTCATCCCCACCTCCCCCAAGCTGCTCTTGTGGCAAAAATTTGAAATAATAATAATAATAATAATTATTATTATTATTATCAAGGCGGTGAGCTGGCAGAAATGTTAGCACGCCGGGCGAAATGCTTAGCGGTATTTCATCTGTCTTTACGTTCTGAGTTCAAATCCCACCGGGGTTGACTTTATCTTTCATCCTTTCAGGGTCAATAAATTAAATACCAGTCAAGCACTGGGGTCGAGGTAATCGACTGTACCCCCTTCCCTCAAATTTCAGGCCTTGTGCCTATAGTAGATAGGATAATTATTATTATAATTTCTATTTCTATTATTATTATTATTATCATTATTAAGGTGGTGAGCTGAGCGGTATTTCGTCTGCCGCTACGTTCTGAGTTCAAATTCTGCCGAGGTTGACTTTGCCTTTCAGCCTTTGAGGGTCGATAAATTAAGTACCAGTAAAACACTGGGGTCGATGTCATTGACTCATCCCCTCCCCCAGAATTTCAGGCCTTGTGCCTTTAATAGAAAGGATTATTAAGTATTACGTCTGCTGCTACATTTTGAGTTCAAATTCCGCTGAGGTCGACTTTCCCTTTCATCCTTTCGGGGGTCGAGGAATTAAGTACCAGTTGACTACTGGGTCGATGTGATCGATTGTTCTCCTCTCCCCAAAATCCTGGCCTTGTGCCTATGATAGAAAGGATTATTATTATTATTATTATTATTATTATTATTATTATTAGTAGAGCAGTGAGCTGGCAGAATCGTTAGCATGCCAGGCGAAATGCTGAGCAGCATTATGTGCGTCTTTATGTTCTGAGTTCAAATTCCACCGAGGCCAAGTTTGCCTTTTATCCTTTTGGGGTTGATGAAATAAGAACCAGTTAAGCCCTGGGGGTTTTGTAATTGGCTTACCCCCTTCCATGAACCTGCTGGCCTTGTGTCAAAGATTTGGAAAGGTATTATTGATTATTATTATTATTATTAACTGGAACTACAGGCAACAGTTTCTGTCAGCTTTATTTAATAATCTCTCTCACATACACACAGACTCTCACAAATGTGTATGCACAAACACACACACACACACGCACACACAGATGTATATATGCAAATTCATACGGATAAAGATGCACATTAAGGCAGACTGGAACACATAGAGACACTCAGACGAATGCACATCTGTGAATGTGACACAATCTGAATATACTCACATGGACATAAGCACATACACACGAAACTTCGATACATATATGTGTGTGTGTATGAATGTATGTGTATGCATGTACATGTTTGAACATACATATACGCACATGCACAAATATATGTCTTGATTCTCAGAAACACATACGCGCACACACACACGTTTTGATATACCGTCTGGTGACATATATATCTACCCATTATTCACTTTGTCATAAAATAAAATGTCTTTGATGTTCGGTTAATGAAAGTTTACAGGTCGGCTGTTAAAAAGCACCTGGACTGGTGCTACGTAAAAAGCAACCAGTACACTCTGTCAAGTGGCTGGCGTTAGGAAGGGCGTCCAGCTGTAGAAAGACCTTGCCAAAACAGACATTTGGCATCTGGTGCAGCTCCCCTGTTTGCTGGCAATTGTCAGACTGTCCACGCCATTCCAACATGGAGAATGGACATTAAATGATGATAATGATTTTCCATATATTCACAATCCAAAATGACCACCCTTTGCTTTTCACCATCATCCTTAAGTTTTTTTTATTTTTATATCAGCCATTTTCACCCCGCCCCCCACCACAGTTCTTGTACTAGTCATTTCCAATGCTACAATCTGTTAACGTTTTGTTTTGGACTTCCACATTTAACTACGGGCAAATAATAAACCAAAAGTCTGTTAAAAAGCTTTATACAGGATTTGCAACTATTTTAGTGACTAAAAAAATACTTGAATAATGGGCAAATGTCTGTGCTGCAGCTGTTATATGCTGCAGTCATACAGAAATCTCATGGTTGTAAGTGTGCGAGTTGCTTTGAAACTTTGTTACAACTGGACAAAGATCTCACTCACACAACATAAATATGCAAAACAACTATTGTATTTGATTGGCATAAAAGACGCACGGGCAGCACATTAGACGCACCCCAATTTCAACAGCACATATTCATTATTTTAGTGCATTTAGTATGTAATAGAAGGCCAACTTTGCATACGGGACCTGGGGTGATCGTTTAGAGACTTTCTTGGTTTTGCAAAAATGTGCGTCTTATATCCCATGAAATACAATAATCCTTTGACTTTTTTA
>NC_068988.1:93293342-93296721 GCF_001194135.2 Octopus bimaculoides
AAATGGATGCGTGGCATTCAATCAAATAATAATAATAATAATAATAATAATAATAATATATATATATACACACATACACACGCATATATATATATATTAATAGTAATTAATAGTAGTGGTAAGACAACAAAAGAATGAAAGAGACCTCGATATTATGTAAATAGAGGAATTCATCTGTAATATAATATGTGACAATTATTCGGTTGCCATAATAAGACTCCGAGTTTCGAACGTCGGGGCGGAAACCTGCTCCGGCATCTCTTCAGTTATCTAGGCAATCAAAATATGCTATGAAAATGACTGTTAAACAAAGGGAAATTACTATGTAATTAATCGTTATTAAGACAAAATAGCTATTAGAATGACCGTTAAGTAAGGGGAAAAACCGAAGTGGGGGGGGGAACTGAAAAGTAAAGAAGTAAAAAAGCTCATAGCAATCGCGTATGCGCACAAGTACATACACATACGTGCACGCACACCCACGTACATGTGCCTATATGCATATGCTCACTCACACGCATGAAGCTACATGCGCACCCACATATACGCCAATAGATGCACATATGCAACCATGCATGTACGTGTATACATATCCACACACGCGCGCACACTCATACGTGCATATACCCATACGCGCACATCCAAATGATGAAGCCATAGACTCACGATTCGTCACCTGTTATGACCGTTTTCGTCTTCCAAAAGGTTTTCGTCTTCGACACAATCCTGCGCAGCTGAAACCCGATCTGCTTTTTGAGACGACCACACTCTACACACTTTCCTTAGCATGGAAAGCGGACGTGAAATGACGAGAAAGGGTGATCTGAGTGAGATTTGGCAGCTATATTTAACCACGTAGAAGTGCCTTTTTGTTTATCTTTCATACGGTTTTGTCCCAAACAAGGCTTCAAGCCATCGTAGCGTAAGGGACTACACAAACAAAGAAGAATGGGCCTACGAGTTCAAAAGATGTTGATTGACAGAAAGAAAGCTTAAAAAACTGAATATCGTAAACCAGAGGTAAAGAAGTCGACGGTAGTGAGTGTCAGAGAACATTGGTTTGAGGAATATAAAGCTTTTAGGATAAAAGGCTTTCTGACGAAAAGAGAAATGGGGAGAGAAGCGGATGGCCTGTTTAAGTGTCTTGAGTACTTTTCCTTCTATGTTTAATTGCAAATCGTGTGTAGCTATATACACTTGTATAATAATCTGTAACTTTCATGTGCGCATGTATAATATATATATATATATATATATCTTTTATCTTTTACTTGTTTCAGTCATTAGACTGCGGCCATGCTGCAGCACCACCGTGAAATCGACCCCACTACTTATTTTCATTTCTAAGCCTGGTACTCACTCTTGTGGTTCTTTTGTCGAACCGCTAAGTTACAGGGTCGTAAACAAGCCCATGCTGGCTGTCAAGCGGTGGTGGAGAACACACACACACACACACACACACATATATATATATATATATATATATATATATATATATGACGGGCTTCTTTTAATTTCCGCCTACCAAATCCATTCCCAAGGCTTTGATTGATTGAAGCTATAGTAAGTGACACTTGCCCAAGGTACCACGTAGTGGAACTGAACTCAGTTACTGCACAGCTTCACACACAGACACACACACACACACACAACAGGCTTCTTTCAGTTTCTGTCTACCACATCCACTCACAAGGCTTTGGTCGGTTTTAAGCTATAGAAGAAACTCACCTAAATTGCCACGCAGTGGGACTGAACCCAGAATCGTGTTGTTGGGAAGCCAACTTCTTACCACACAGCCACGCTTGCGCTTGTATAAATACACATACACACATCGAGTGTAAATGACTATAGCTTTCGATACAAGTTGGTTATGAGAATAACTATCTGGTTTCGGAATCTGATGTCAAGGTCTATCTATCTTGTTTCAGGATCTGGTGTCAAAATCTGTCTCGTGTCAAAAATTATAAGTTAAAAAAAAACAACTTTAAAATACAGTCCAGATAGTTTCAAACAAAATTATGGAAGGGGAGACAAGCCTAGAACTTGAATCTATGGTTCAAGCTGGTTCAATTTGATAATACGAAGTAGGACAAAAGCAGAAGGATGCGAAGCCACCAATGGGATAAAGTTATAGATTTGTAGTGTTTGTAAGGTTTAACCCATTAAGTCCCAGAGTACTTAAATTTTTTTACAGATGATCGAAAGAGGTTAAAAGGAAAAAATTAATTATTAAAACTCCTTTACTTCAAGTAGAAATGGAAATACTCGGTGTCCTATAAATAGGACACTGAGACAATGTGATATAGCTTATTTAATGTCCTATTTATAGGACAGTGGGACTTAATGGGTTAAAGTGTTTTATATATACCTGACGAAATTACACCAAAATATTTGTTGAGTGTAGGAGTCTTAAAGAAAAGTAAGGGTTTTGCTTCAGATAAAGGGTCTCTAACGACCAAGCCGCGGGCCAGTACCGGGCCGCACAGAAAGAATAAAATTTAAAGCTTTATCTTCTGTTTTATTGCCATCACAGTCTGATATATATATATATAAGCAATTATGCGGATAAACAAATTAGACACATCAGATATATTAAACATGTTAAATACAAAATATGTATACATACGAAGGTGAGTCAAAAAGTGATGCCATTTTGTTTAGGACGGGTATAATTACCAACACAGGAACAGGTATCATACCTCAAAATGAAGCTGGTCCTCTGTGGATCACATATAGTTATTCTATCGCTCTCTTTGGCTAAAACGCCAAGTTATAGGGACGTAAACACACCAACACCGATGTCAAGAGGTAGTGGGGGACAAACAGATACAAAGACACACACATACAACGGGTTTCTCTCAGTTTCCGTCTACCATATCCATTCACAAGACTTTGGTCGGTCTATGGCTATAGTAGAAGGTGCTATGCAGTGGGACTGAACTCCAAACCATGTGGTTGGTAAGCAGACTTCTTAGCACAGAGCCAAGCTGTGTGTTTAATGTGCCCGCGCGTATTTTGTGACATCGAATAACATTCTGCAGCCAAATAGGAAGTTTGGAAATCATTAGCTTCAGTGTGAGTTCCTTGAAAACCGTTCTGGAGGAGCAAGTTGGAATTTAATCGGCGATGTTTTAAGGACTTGGCGTAACATCTTCACAACGGTACGAATTCTTAACCTTTCGCGTGAAAACGCCTTGTAGTGTGCTAATTCCTGCAGAAAAGCAACAATTAAACCCAACCCAATGTAAAGAAGACAAGCAGAAAGTTTGTTTGGATTGGCAGGAAGTGTGTGTGTGTATATATATATATATCTATATATATATATATGTGTGTGTGTATATATATATATATATATATATATATATATATATATATATAG
>NC_068988.1:93297516-93298523 GCF_001194135.2 Octopus bimaculoides
CTTCCACTAACAACAATTACAAGAAGATACACGGACCAAAGACCGGGAGCCTCTGTCCAGCCTTGTTTCTAGAAATAGGAGCTAAATCTCCCTACCTCCACTTGAAACCGATCCAACCATTGAAATAACGTCCGAAGCACATGATGCAGTACGTAAGATACACAGAGACGAGATGGTCATGGTTAGTAGTAGTAGTAATAGTAACAGTGGGATTAGTAGTAACAATAGTAGTAGTAGTAGTAGTAGTGGTGGTGGTGGTGGTGGTGGTGATGGTGGTGGTAGTAGTAGTGGTAGTAGTAGTAATAGTAACAGTGGGATAAGTAGTAACAATAGTAGTAGTAGTAGTAGTGGTGGTGGTGGTGGTGTTGATGGTGGTGGTAGTAGTAGTGGTAGTAGTAGTAGTAGTAGTAGTGGTAGTAGTAGTGGTGGTAGTAGTAGTAGTAGTACTAGTGGTAGTAGTAGTGGTGGTGGTGGCGGTAGGGCCATTTGCTAACAGATATTTATCTTGCCCGAGTAGTTCCTGCAATTGACTTCCAATGGAGGTTCTAACCATGTTATTTCCACTTCTGTTGTCACCGTGCCATTTGTCAGTGGCACTTAGCGTCACCAAAGACATGGTTCTTGACTCCTTCTTTTGACAGTGATTGCATGGTAGTCACGGAGGTAGTGCGGTGTATGTGTGTGTGTGTGTTGGTTGAAGTAGCTTTTAATCTTTTACTTGTTTCATTCATTGGACAGCGGCCATGCTGAGGCAGCTCCTTCAACCGTGATCCATATGGCCCTCGTGGGTCCCCATAAGATTTTGTAGTTAAAATTTGTCTGCAACAGATTGGTTATACTTCTAAGAGTACGCGAAATATTTTAACATTTTTAATACATGGGGCAGGAGTGGCTGTGTGGGAAGGAGCTTGCTTCCCAACCACATGGTTCCGGGTTCGGTCCCACTGCGTGGCGCCTTGGGTATATGTCTTCTACTATAGCCTTGTTACTTAATTGCTTTATATATA
>NC_068988.1:93298911-93299873 GCF_001194135.2 Octopus bimaculoides
CTTTTACTTGTTTCAGTCATTTGACTGCGGCCATGCTGGAGCACCGCCTTTTAGTCGAGCAAATCGACCCCAGGACTTATTCTTTGTTAGCCTAGTACTTATTCTATCGGTCTCTTTTGCCAAACCGCTAAGTTACGGGGACGTAAACACACCAGTATCGGTTGTCAAGCGATGTTGGGGGGACAAACACAGACACACACACATACACATATATATATATACATATATATACGACGGGCTTCTTTCAGTTTCCGTCTACCAAATCCACTCACAAGGCTTTGGTCGGCCCGAGGCTATAGTAGAAGACACTTGCCCAAGATGCCATGCAGTGGGACTGAACCCGGAACCATATGGTTGGTAAGCAAGCTACTTACCACACATATATATTCATATATATATGTTCATATATATGTGCATATATATATACATATATATGTGTATACTTACCGGTACATACATACATACATACATACATCATATACACATAATAGCGACAGAAACACTTAATATTCAAAGGCGTTGAATCCAACTTAATGTGGAGATTGTGTTAGAACACAGGATACTACACTCTTATTTATATCGTTGATAGACGACGATCGTCTACAACGGCTGCCAGAACAGCCAGATCACGTCATTTCGCCTTGCCATGAACTCCTCAGTGGCAGACGTCAGGTAGCTGCATTACAACCAAATCTCTCCGTCAAAAATATATAGATTTTCAGTGCCTATTCAGTCACTATGCAGTTTCACAAATAGCCAGCAGGCTTATTAAAGAATAATTAATAGCGACAGAAACAGTATCAATATCAGAAGGTGTTCTTTATCTCGAACTTAACGTGGATGCCGTGTTAGAACGCAGAATACTGGATTATTTATCTTGAGAGGACCTCTCATATGAACTCAGAAAAACATTCAGGTATATATATATATATATATATATATATATATATATATATATATAT
>NC_068988.1:93300575-93301116 GCF_001194135.2 Octopus bimaculoides
TATATATATATATATATATATATATATATATATATATATATGTATACATGTGTATGTATGTATGGATGTATGTAAGTGTATATGCATGTAATGCATGTGTGTGCGCGTATGCATGTATTGATATGCATTTATATTACTCTTTTACTCTTTTACTTGTTTCAGTCATTTGACTGCGGCCATGCTGGAGCACCGCCTTTAATCGAATCAAACCGACCCCAGGACTTATTCTTTGTAAGCCTAGTACTTATTCTATCGGTCTCTTTTTGCCGAACTGCAAAAAGTATATGTGTGTATGTATGCATGTGTGTATATATATATGCATGTATGCTTGTGTATGTAATGCTTGTGTATGTATGTATGTTTGTATATATATATATATATAAGTGTATGTGTGTGTAAATATATAGACTCAAGCACTTACAAATATACGCTCATAAACACACACACGTGCATAGGTATATATACATATCCTCATATGCGTAGATAATGCGTTTTCCCTTAAGATAGAAAGGCAGAAATGCATGTTGACTGATACGGTGCA
>NC_068988.1:93301216-93303405 GCF_001194135.2 Octopus bimaculoides
ACTTACCCTTCAATGTCATTCTAAAAAGCGCGTTTCTTAACTCCACAGCCACATCTGTATATGTATTGTTTTACTAATATTTTTTCGATCTAGTTTTGTTTCATATTGTGTGATGTAAAACATTATAAATGCTCTTTGTTGTAAATGCATGGTGAGGCGCCAGCAGAGTATAGTCCTTTTATGGCCAGTGTAACAACTGGAGTCATGAAGTTTGTAACTTTCACGTTTGCAATCAAATTTACAAATTATATTCTTCATAAGCAACTTATTTGCAAGATAACAGATTTGTGGTTTTGTTATTGATAAGAAGCTTTTAAATCTTATTACTTTTATAGTATATTATTAGCGCTAGTTTATAATTTGACGTAAAATATTTTGTGATCTGTTTTATGAGATGTTTTTGTTCTAATAGATTTGATTAAGATAATGCTTTTGATGTGTGTTTTGTGTATTTTTGATAGTTGTAGTGTCTGATGTATTTATTACCTTCTAGTTATTTCATGTCTTGGTTTATTTGTTATAATAAACGTTGTTGATTAGGTTCCGTTTTATTTCGTGGATTTATTTGTTACTTCGCCTGTAGAAGAGAAAATCTAAATGCTCTTGTGACATATGTATGTTAAATATATATATACATACATACATATATATATACATACATACATACATACATATATATATATATATATATATATATATATATATATATATATATATATGCGCGAGAGATAATGAATGTGTGTATTTGTAATATATAGAAGTGCGTTGATAGGGAGAGATAGAAAGAGAAAAAGAGGGTGTAGGAGGAGAAGAGGGGAGGGCGATGTGATGCGAACGGTCGACATACGTGTGTCTGTTTAAAGAGAGAAAAAGCCAGTTTAAAAGTTTTAGCGATAATCGTCACATGAATGTTAAATTCTATGTGCAAACATCTAAACTTTCACACTTTACCTTAGATTAGCTGGCCACCCGCAGTGAAGAGATGTATCCCTGCTCCCTATATTTTTCGGTATACAACAAGCCCCCGTTTAAATAAAACTTCCTGAGGAAATTAAGATTTTCCAGGGCTATGCGAACTGCAGTGATCATGAATGAAAATGTTTGTAGATTTAGCCGTGTCGCAACAGGGGACGTGAAGGGGGCAGTTGTCCTCTTGGTGCTGGTGTGAAGGGATACGAAATTTATGCTTATACCTGTTAAATATAAAAGGAACTGACAAAAGTGTATTTGGTCAGAACCTTTGCTAATGTCCTATGTAAATCCTTAACCCTTACCAGAAGCGGTGTGGTCGAGTGGATAAGGCATCTGCTTGCGTCCCCTTTTGTTGGTCATAAGATCAAATATCCTACGAAAATTATGTATTATTTTTAAAAAATGATTCGTGAACAACAAAATAAAGACATATAACTGGGACAAGTCTCGAGGCTTCATTTCAAGGTTTTTATGGAAAAATTACTGCTTTGGAATTCAACCCCAGTACTTACTTTTTAAGCCTGATACTTATTCTATCGGTCTTTTTTTGCCGTACCGCTAAGTTACAGGGTCGTAAACACACCAACACCAGTTGCCAAGCAGTGGTGGGGAACAAATACAGACTCACACACAAATATATATACACACATAAATGCAGTTTCTATCTGCCAAATCCACTCACAAGGCTTTGGTCGGCCCAAGGCTATAGTAGAAGACACTTGCCCAAGGTTCCAAGCAGTGGGGCTGAACCCGGAACCATGTGGCTGGTAAGCAAACTTCTTGCCACAAAGCCACGCCTGCGCCTAGTGGTGTCTTATCCATGAAAAGCGTTTGGATATTGGCAGGCTTTCACCCACAAATACTCTACAACTATCATCGCACCAACTCCTTGTTTCATCCTTCTGTTCTTTCTTCTATACGGCAACTGTTTCATCTCTTCTGAACCAACAGTCAAGTTGGCTACGCCAGTTTCAGCCCCTGCTTCTTCTCCTTTCTCTTGTAAATTCTACCGTAGCCCTTCCACAAAACTCTGCATTAAGCTTTTTATCTAATCCTTCCCTCTCAGAACTCTAGCCTCATAGAAGTTACCTCGGGGCCATATTTTATCTGCAGACACTAGCCTCCGGAAATTCATGTTACGCGTCAATTGTAACCACGTCACCGGTTTGGAAATGTCTGAAAATGTGCAGCCTAGTCCTGAGTGCACATCTCCCATG
>NC_068988.1:93303959-93305865 GCF_001194135.2 Octopus bimaculoides
GAAACAAGTAAAAGAGTAATATTTAATCTTAAATGATAAAAAATAGGAGTTTTTAGACATCGAATGACCACGAAGGTCCACCCGAGGAAAATAGGAATAAAAAGAGTTCATCGGTAAAAAAAAAAATGGTTGAGAACCATTACTCTCAGTAGAGGAATATATAGGGGTGAATACATAGGGGTGAATAACAAAAGTTCTGTGGAAATGACGTTTGTTCAGTTAGTTTCCTGAGTTCAATATTTCCCTTAGAACTTTCTTCTAAGCTGCAATTCAAGGAAAAAACTTTAACTAACTCACACATTATAAGAACATTTGAAGTTATTTGAGTTCCCGATACATCTACCATGAAACCAGAACAAGAGATGGCTTACGTATTAATTCTATTTATAAACTATATTTAAATATAAACCCAAGATTTTATTACACTTTTTGTCATATCGGGTATATAACACATTTGATGGATATTGTCGAATTGGATATGCTGTAACCCAAGACAAATGACTGAAATAAAAGCCCAAAAAAGACAAAGACTAGAGTGACGGTCACGTGTGATATGATTTCCACAGACAGCGCTAAAAACCATTTTGAGAAAAGAACACAAATAATATTAAAACAGGTTTAGATTCATGGATTAAACCGAAGTTCCTTTATGTATCTTTTACACGAAACTAAGAAATTATGTTAAAGTGTTCTTGTTTTAAAAAATCGTAGGAAATGTGACACGGAAGTCACTGAGTCATTTGCAGATTTTCTGTGAAAAATAGAAAAATAGATGTATGCTGGCACACACACACATACACACACACACACACACACACACACACACACACACACACACACACACACACACACACACACAGTCGACTGCATATGTACACATGTATAGGTATATGGGTACAGTTATAGCTGTATGGTTAAGAAACCCGTCGTATACCTATCTATCTATCTATCTATCTATCTATCTATCTATCTGTCTGTCTGTCTGTCTGTCTGTCTGTCTGTCTGTATGTATGTATACAGGGTACGATCGATAAATTGTCACCATTTTATATTTTTAATTTCGCACAAGCACATTGTTTTTGATTTTGTCGACTACACAGTATAGTAGGGTCCGTTGGGCACCGCCTATGAAAAAAACAGCACATAAAGCAATTCACACTGCCAGAAATTTGGAAAAAACACGCTGCACTGCTTGGCATTCGCGCCGGAAACTTCAATACGAATATTTCAGAGTGTTTGGGTGTCAATCTGAGGACAGTGAAATCTTAGCACATGTACCGAGAGTGATAAAAATCAAACATCCAGTCAATATCATGGTGTTTGGAGTGATCACTAGTGATGACGACGTTATGTCTCCATTCATCTTCCCACACAGCCTCAGACTTAACACGGAGGCCTACATCAAGTTCATAGAGGAGGTAGTGCTGCCCTGGGTCAAGAGGGTGGCTGCTGGAAGACCTTATGTCTGGCAACAGGACTTTGCACCATGCCACACAAGCAAGAGAACCCAGTCATGGCTGTCCGACAATTTCTGCGACCACACCACCCCTAACATCTGACTACCTAACTCCCCAGACTGCAACCTCCTTGATTACTATATGTGGGTCGCAGTTGAGCGAGAGACCAACAAAACTCCTGGTAACACCAAAGATGAACTGAAGGCAAGGATTATGGCAGCATTCACCAACTTAAAAAAGGAGACCGTCCAGAAGAGGTGCAGGAGATTCCGAAGTCGTCTGGAGGCCGTGGTTCAAACCAATGGCGATTTTATGGAATAAATTTACTCTTTAGTATTTCAAGATATTTTTATGTAATTTCGGTAAATATGTCAGTTAAAATAAGATGTCAGTGTTATTTTTCTTTTTGCGTAATTTAGACAATTTATTCACCACACCCTGTATATATA
>NC_068988.1:93306247-93308478 GCF_001194135.2 Octopus bimaculoides
TATATATACATATATATACATATATGTATGGATATCCTGTTGCTTATGTTGATATTTATTTATATATATATATATACATATATATATATGTGTGCATGTGTGTGTGTACTGTATATATATATATATATATATATATATCCCTTTTACTAGCTTCAGTCATTGAGGTGTGGACATGCGGGGGTATACACACGCACACGCACACACACACACACACATATACACACACACACAAGTACGTATGTGTGTGTGTGTACACATACAAGCATGCATGCAAGCATTCATACATGCATACATACATACATGAATGGCATAAAAAGCAGTAAACATTGACGGACGCCAAATATAGGCTGTGCCAAACTAAAGCAGAAGACATCAACAATATTATTATTGCCGACTGCGAGAGAATGTTTTCTCGATATTATTTTCCCATGACGCACGATGCAGTGGCCAGAATATTCTGGAACAGAATAAGAAAAAAAAAAAAGAAAAAGAAAACACCAGACAACATTTGAGTATTTTGAGAGTGATGGGTGAAAGGAATATTCGTAGAACTTAAGAATTAAAATAACAACCGAGTTAAAACACAATCGGGCAGATATTGTTGTGTGGAACAATGGAAAAGAAATGCTTTGTTGTGGAAATCAGCGGCCCTCCGGACACCAATGTGATCAGAAACAATACAGGTGTAAGACGACGTTTATGGATTTAAGGTACCCTTTCGGTTTCATGCCTATTATTATTGGAAGAGAAGGACACGTTCCTGCCTGGTGCAAAATATGACTGAACTTGGGTTCTTCGACAGAGAATGCGACTCTTTAATTCAAGGTCGATGTCTGGAACTATAAATATCTGCAAGGTGAAGCTTGCTTCCCAATCACGTGGTTCCGGGTTCATTCCCACTGCATGGTATCTTGGGCAGGTGTTTTGTCTACAGCCTCGGCCGACAAAGATTTTTTGAGGAGATTTGGTGGACGAAAACTGAAAGAAGCTTGTCTTGTATACATATATATCTATGTGTTTGTATATTTGAGTCTGTGTTTGTCTCCCATCACCGTTTGACGACCGGTGTTAGTGTATTTACGTCCCATAACTTTAGCGGTTCAAGAAAAGAGTTCAACAGAATAAGCACCAGGTTTAAAAACAATTAAGTAGTGGGGTCGAATCGTTCGGCTGAAAATCCTTCAAGACGGTGCTCCAGCATGGATTACATGAGGTGAAGAGGGATAGAGAGGTGCGAGTCTTACTTCAATGGCAGTAAGAGGTGCAGGCTATGCTTAGCAGAGAAAAGAACTTTACTAATAACACTCTCTTCACACGGATACCTACTCAAGCTGCAAAAACATGAAAGGAAATATGCGGTTGATTAATTATGGACTGCATCATGGTTATAAACATTAAGGCTTCCACCATCAGTTCTCCCCGTTACCACAGCCTGAGTTTATCACAGTGTTTACCACATCAAACTTTACATACAAGCACACACATACATATACACATACACATCGACACACATGATTTTATGATTGGATGCACCGAGTGAAACGTTTCTAGAATCGATTGCTCGTTTGTCAGTGGGCCATCCTATCGACTTAGAATAGCTGTAGTTCTTTTATCATATATGCAATATTCATCAAGGTGTAAATATTACCTGGGAAAAGTCAAGAAGAGTGGTTAAGTGAAATATTCTTCTATGACAATGCGGGAGAGACGAGCTGTAAAAAGATCCCGAAAAATAAGCATGAAGAATTTCTGGAACAACATTAGCTTTAAACAGTAATTCGATTCACACATTTGATTTTGATTTTGTTTTTTTGTTCATTTCTGTTTACTCTTGGTTTAGTTGATGCAGCTTTAAGGAAAGAACGGACCCTGTAAATAGTAGAAAAGACAAAAATAAAAGCAAAAACGTTCCGTGTGTATTTGACGATGCCTGTCTCCTTTAGGATCATTGTTTGTAGTTCAGCGCCAGCCAACTTTTGCTAAGTAAACGACTAGGTTTTGATGCCACACGTTCAATGTTTGCTTTAATTATTTGCTGAATGATCAACCGAACGAAGAATGTTAAAAATGTCAACTATTACTGCTACAACAAAGACGGAAGTAACTGAATACAAGTGCCTTATGATGGATGGAAGAAACAACAAGCAAAAACCAAATGAATTTTGCCAGTCAGAAAATTGAAAGAAAAATGTCAACATATATACATACATATATATATATATATATATATA
>NC_068988.1:93308604-93312487 GCF_001194135.2 Octopus bimaculoides
TTATTGTTACAAATTGTAAAGTTGTATCTCTTTGTTAAAATGTTTCGTAAAAATATTTAAATAATAATAAAAAGAAAAGCCCTCATCACGTCCTAATTGCGGTCGATGATGAGCATCATAACCTAATCAATTATTTTGACTCCAGGTTCTGAATTTAGCCAAAATATGGTGGCAAGCTGACAGTATCGTTAGCATGTCGGAATAAGAGGCTCTTTACGTTTGCCTTTTATCCCTGCGAGGTCAAGTACTGAGTTCAGTGGAAAATGTGCGTTAGAGCAAAATCCAACTGTTCTAAACGGGTTAATAGGGGAGTCAAATGTGAAATTAAGTGTATAAAGTGAATGGAGAGCTGCTCACCAATGATGCCATAAGTGTTGCCAATTTGCGTAATTTTACTAGGAAAATGTAAATGAGTGTAGTTTTCTAATTTTTTGACTGATTTTGTACATTCCTAATTTAAAATGTTGATGTTTATCTGAAGACATCGTAATCAATATGGTGTTGTGTCGTATTGCGCCCTCCTTGCATATATCAATGTGTACATGCAGTATCACTAATCTTAGTCTGAGCATTGGTACCTAATGTTAGCTCCATATAGAGATGGTGCTTAATTGATCTATGAGGATGGTGGTGGGAGGAGGGATGTGGTGCTTATGTGAGACCTGCTATGCTGTACTCACAGAGTGGCATACACCATTCTATGCCTGACTGGCTGTGCTGAGTAGTACACAATATGTGGATTCTCAAGGTGGGCTCTGATTGGCTGTATGCAAATGAGTTCATTACTGGGGTCCGGAACTCTCGTAGGAAAAAAAATTCTTGACCCGGACAAGTAACATCCGCCAGGACCCTAGCTATGGTTAGCTGGCACGTCTCGGAATTGCTTCTTGAAGAAAGTCAACTCATAAACACCCCAACAGACACCGGATAGCTGAGGCCCTTCATCCCTTTAGCTGCTCATCTAAGAAAAGATAACTCCATACAAATTCTGCATTCTGTTAACTACTGGGCTCGTGGCATTTATTGTACCAAACCAATACAAGAACGAGAGTTGGACCAGTTCTGCACAAACCGTTCCTTCTATAATAATATTCACTATGCAGGCTGCTCGGCAAACCAAGACACCATCATGGCTACAGAAAAAGATTACTTTTTTTTTCTCAAAACTATTAACAGCGAGTGGAACGGTTCGATACCAAATTATATCTGGCTCGGTGTTCTAACATGATCGAAGGACATCGGTTGCTTTCACTAATTAGCACTGAAGATAAGATTCACTTCCGCCTGCGATGTCTTTCTTTTCCAAAAATGTTTGTCGATATCATTGGAGTTATCGTTCTTGCTTGTTGCTTTTGTCTTCAGCCTGAACGAATAGTCTCAGTTAATCGAAATTATTCAACTCTCTGTATTGTACATGTACGTGTCTATTTGTTATTTGTGTGTTTTAGAATACAGAACACTCCCTTGAGGCACTTCCCGCAGCCATATTGTTGGTACTTACAATAAAGCATCTAGTTCAGCAGTTACTTTGCTTCGACCCTCTTCACTGAAGAAGAAAAAGAAGAAGAAGAAGAAGAAGAAGAAGAAGAAGAAAGGAGGAGGAGGCTGAAACTAAATATATAAACGAAAAATATAAATGTCAGACTGACAAACGAAAAGAAAAGAAAGCAAAAACGAAAGCAGGAACGTCTGCATTTGACATGTGAGTGGGGACCTCCAAACAATTTTATCTTGGTTAACTTGGCGTGTTTCCTTCGAGAGAAAAAATACTTCGAAAAATCTCCCACTGAGTTAACGACTCAGACCTCGGGCTTACAGTCAACGACTAGTGTGAAACATTTAAGAACAATTATGAGTTCGTTTTGTTTTTAACTTGTGAATTCATAAAACACAGACAATCATTTCAAAAATGCAGACTTTCCGCTGAAAAACGAAAAACATAGAAATAATTCAAGGGAAAGAAAAAAAGAAGCGAACGAAGGGCAAAAAGTTATGAACAAAAACAAAAAATAACTGTTGTCATAAGCTATTTAGATAAAAAAAATCCAGCTTTGTTATAGGAAACACGCTTTTTTGTGCAAGCTATATGTAATAGCACGATCGATTGGTTCGACAGAGAGTACTATCTATCTTTTTCTTTTTTAATGAACCAACTGGGGAGCATCTCTGCGGTTGCTTAATCTGCTAGAGATAGCAGTGAAATCGGCATCAAATTACACCCTGTCGCATTGGATCTCAAACGCAAGGGATATCTATATTTAGAGAATATAATTTAAAATTAGAAAATCTATATTCACGATTGAGCGTTAAAAAATGCATTATCGTTTTCTTAGTGAACAAATATGGAAAGTAATAGTTTGTTTGCTTTGTGTACATTTTTTCTATATTCTGTAAAATACGTGAATAGATGCGCGAAGCAGTGACAGAAAGCATACAAACTTAAGACCACTTTAAATTGGCTTCAGAAATATTTGTGCCGGTAAAAGCTTTTCGCTGCAATTTGTCTTGGAGTAAAAAAAAAAAATCTTGTTTAAGATAAAAAGGCATTAAAATACGTCAGTCAGTTCAGAGAGCCCTCTGTCGGACTGATGATGGATGCATTTTGAACTCTTTTGTTCTCTTCAGTACCAGATACCAAGAGAGACAACTCTGTGCTGATTAGGAAGCGAAGCTTTCTATATTGTAAATCTCAGTTACTATTAGTTACTGATTGTGTGCATAGACCGCCAGGACAAAACAAACACGTGAGTATATGCGCGAAGCAGTAGCTGAAAGTTGACAGACTTAAGACTAATTGTACTGTTTCAGGGATATTCGAACAGTTAAAGGTTTTTCGCTGCAGTTTGTCGAGAAGGAAGAAAAAATCTCGCTTATGAGAAAAAGGTGTTAAAATATCGTAATGAGTTCTTTGCCACCTCTATTGGAATGGTCAATGCAAAATAAGCCAGTAATTTTGAATTTTCCTGGAGAAGAGCGCCAATCATGTCGTTAATATTTTTTGTTTTAATCTCCAGTGAGTCATAGATTAACAACCATAATCCTGTCATCTGAAACAAAGAGAGTTACATTGCCCTGATACATAAACAGACAGGGTTGTCATGGATGGAAGCCCTTTGTTCATAGCTCTGCTTTGATAACAACAACAGTAGCGGTAACTTAAATGTTTCTATTTATCAACTTCCAAGAATAAGCGGTCAAAATGGAGTTCCTTCGAAGGATGTCTGGTGTAAAGTTACTCGATAGGATGCGAAGCTCGGAGATCAAGGAATCTCGCCAGCTCGAGCCGGTACTTTTCTGCGGATTAGAATGTCGCAGGAAAGAACTGCAAGACGGATTCTTCAAGCTGTGCCAATCAGAATATTACCCAATGCTCTGCTCAAGATCAGAATAAAGATACCAAATAGTGAGACACGCATTCGTTGTTCATGACAGGAGAATTCACTATATACAATATAATTTACGAGCCTTTTTAAAGGAGCACTCCGTCGGTTACGACAACGAGGGTCCCAGCTGATACGATCAACGGAACAGCCTGCTCATGAAATTAACGTGCAAGTGACTGAGCAATCCACAGACGCGTGTACCCTTAACGTAGTCATTGGGGAGACTCAGCATGACACAGTGTGACAAGGCTGACCCTTTGAAATACAGGTACTACTCATTTTTGCCAGCTGAGTGGACTGGAGCAACGTGAAATAAAAGTGTCTTGCTCACGGACACAGCGTGTCGCCGGGAATCGAACTCACGACCGAATGCTCTTACCACTAAGCCACGCGCCCTCCCTAATTTATGAGCCTAAGTAGATAAGATTTGCTCCTTTCATTTATCGAAAAAATAATATTCAAACAAAACTTAATAAATGAAATTTTGTGTTCTTACATAA
>NC_068988.1:93313460-93314549 GCF_001194135.2 Octopus bimaculoides
TATGTATGTATGTATGCATGTATGTATGTATGTATGTGTGTGCCTGTCTGCGTGTCTGTATGTATGTATATATAAATGTGTGTGCGCGTATGTATGTGTGTGTGTGTATTTACTTTATATAGTAAATGCGGCTGTGTGGCAAGAAGTTTGCTTCCCAACCACATGGTTCTGGGTTCAGTTCCACTGCATGGCTGAGAACAAAGGTGCTCCACAGGGTCAGTATCACTTTTTGGTCCCTTCTCCCGAAGGACCTGAATAATCACAAGGTTTTGGTCGGCCCGAGGCTATAGTAGAAGGTACTTGCCCAAGGTGCCACACAGTGGGACTGAACCCGGAACCATGTGGTTGGTAAGCAAGCAACTTACCACACAGTCACTCCATTCCTCCCTAATTTTCTCCAAACATCTACATCCAACCTGGACACTTCACACCAAACAAGAACTATTTCCATGTACATATACTAGCTGACGTACCCGGTAATTCCCGAAAAAGCAGGGCTTATCCCCTGGTTCCGTTCTCGTAGTTGTTTCGCTAATCCAATAACAACAATACAAAGTATGTAGCCCTTAAAACGGTTTTTGTGCATTTACAGAGAATAGCAAAATGTCTTACAAAGGATCTTGTTTTTAGGAATTCCCAATAAGTTATGAATACCCAATTTGTAACGTCAGTTTTGTAATAACATGAAATTAGTTACCCGATAGTAAGAATTCAAAGTAGTCCCGAAAAGGACTTTAATGCGCTCCCAGAGTATATAGAACTTTGGAGGAAATACTAATAAGGTATGTATACCAAAATCGGGAAGCATGTTATGTAATAACAGGCTAATCTTCGGTCAGCTATACTAAAAGACACTTGTCCAAAGTGCCATGGAGTGGCACCGAACCTGGAGCATATGATCTGGAAGGAAACTTCTTACCACACAGCCTTACCTGTGCCTATATATATATTTTTTTAATTTCTTTCAGTCATTTGACTGCGGCCATGCTGGAGCACCGCCTTTAGTCGAGCAAATCGACCCCAGGACTTATTCACTGTAAGCCTACTACTTATTCTATCGATCTCTTTTGCCGAACCGTTAAGTGACGG
>NC_068988.1:93315765-93322417 GCF_001194135.2 Octopus bimaculoides
TATATATATATATATATATATATATATATATATATGAATAGATAGATATATTCATACATAAATTTGTACAAAACGATGGGTGTGGTAAGGATGACGGTTATTGCGATAGTGAGGCTGGAGGAGGTATGCAAAAAAAGAAACCGGTGTGATGATGTGTAAGAGGAGATAGGTGTGATTATCATGATGGTAATGGTAGCAGTGGTAGTGAATGCAATAATGACGATGACAACGACGACGACGACGATGCTGGTGGTGGTGGTGGCGGTGGTGGTGGCGGTGTTGGAGGTGGTAATGATTGTGTTGATGAAGATGATTTTGTTAAAATTGATGATGATGAAGATAATGATGATGATGGTATGGATGCTGATGAGGATGATGGTCGTGATAAAAGTGGTGATACTGATGATTTTGGAAAGATAGGTATGTCAAAAATGTAGTAGATGTGGTGATGCAGGTGATGATGATGATGGTGATGGTAGCGGAGATTGTAATCGTAATGTTGATGATGGCAATTATATGATGATGATGATGATGATGATTGTGGTGGTGGTGGTAGTGATGATGATGATGGTGGTTGTGGTGGTGGTGGTGTTAGCCAGTTTCTGACTTGTCTTCAGTCGAAACAAAATGCCTTTTGTAGAACTCAATGTTTCAATAGAGTGAGTGCTCGCACCCCACCCGCAAGCACAAGCACACACACACGCATATATACACGCATTCGCACATACAAACACGCAACGTTTGTACTGAATGCAATATAAGAATGGTATTAACTGACATAACAGGTCGTTCGTATTGCGCATTTTAGTACAGTAACTTCTGTTATAGCAACCCTTCTTCTTGTTCTGTTTCATTATCCTGACCCTAAATCTAACCCTAATTGTTTCCCAGCAGAATCAACGTTCTTGGTGAAAGGAGATGTGTTGGTTGTTCAACAGCTACAAAAGGTTACGGAGATGACACCATTGGCAAGAGAAACGAGTACAGAAAGATGAAGAAATTAAACGAGTTTTGAAGACAAATCATGCGGTGGAAAACCACTGTAGCAAGACTCGAAACCGAGACGTCAGATTACGAAGTTTAAATCACGGCATAGCAACACCTTGTTTATGTGTTATGGCCGAGTTATGGACCAATTAGCAGCCAGACGTCACGTGATCATTCTAGAAGGCTCAAATATATATTTCCTTACAAAGGTTATAAATAGCCATATTTTTAGCTCCAACGTCGTAGAGTATCGAAGACAAAACCGGGCGTAATGTCGTCTCCGTTCTTGTCAGACTTCTTTGCGCAGAGACCGGCCGATGCATTTCCATACGTCTCTCATCTTGCTTCAGTGTTTGGCAACCGACACATCATATATGACCACTGACACTAATTCATCCATTCGTCAACGGAGAGATGAATTTATTCGCTCGGACTGACGACTCTTCAATTTACAAGTTGCTGGGCACTCTGTAACTTTGCTCTGGTCACAACATATAAAAGATGATGGTGAAAGATTCTGGCTTACGGAAACTGTGTGTAAAGTGGGTACCTCGGAAGCAGATACCCGATTTGATGAGGAGAAGTGTAGAAGTCTGTTCTGATACGTTGGAAGTGTCTGAAGCAAAGGAAGATACGTTTTTTTGTTTTTTTTTCATGGATCTGGTGATAAAAAAATAAAACGTAGACGTATGTTTATGGCGGAAGGGAGACACAGTCCGTGGAATAGCACCATTTGTCTTTTTCCATGGCCTAAAAAATTCAAGAGTCAACGATCAGCGTAGAAAGTCATGGTGACTGGTTTTGGCAATGACAAGGACCATCGTTCTCCTTGTTTTTCTGGAATTTGGTTGTACGGTGAACAACGAGTGGTGGTGGCAGAGGCGGTAGTCGCCGTACAGTAGTCGTAGGTGAAGAAGAAGAAAAGGTAGATGATGAAGGAGATAACGAATGATGATAATGGTGAAGAGGAGGAGGAGGAGGATGATGATGAAGGGGATGCAGAAAAGAGATACATGGTTATGGGAACGAGGACTAGGAAGAAAGCGGGGGTGGGGGATAATAAGAAGAGGAAAGAGCAGGAAAAAAAAAGAATAAGATACTATTGCTGCAGTTAATGCTGCTACTGCTGCTGCTGCTGCTGCTGATGATGATGATGATGATGATGATGATGACGATATCAATGACGAGGAAGAGGATGAGGAGCAGAAGTAGGCGTGTGAGTAAAATAAAAAAGGAAGTGAAGGGGGAAAACAGAAAGAAAAAAGAAGAAAAAGAGATGAAGAAGGAAGAGAGGAGAAGAAGAAGAAGAAGAAAACGAAAAAGAAAAAGAAGAACAAGAACAACGGCAACAACAACAAAAACTATCGTAGCGCAGCTACTACAACAACGAAAACTGGTCGTGATATGAGTTTATCGCTTGTTATCAGATAATCTCAAGGGCGGTGTTTATAATAGCGAGCGAGGCCCCCTTCATTGGAGATAAGAAACTTGTGCGATTATCCACGTATTATTTTAAGTAAACTTAATCTTTAATCGACACAAGAGAAAATCCTTTCAGTCTTTCGTTTTTTTTTCTCGGCTATCCTAATAAAATGTGGGTCCCAAGCAGTAGGGGTCTCGAGTTATCACCACCTTCGCCACCAACAGCATCAACATCAGCAGCAGCACCACCACCACTACCACCATCATCACCATCACCTCTATCGCATAACCATCGTCACCATCACTTCCATCAACACCGGCACCTACTTCTTCTACCCGAAACAGCAAAGGAGACTCTTCCTGCTAGAAATAGCAACCCAAATATCCCTCGAATCACATTATATCGTCTTAAAAAGATGAAGAGGGCATTGGGCAATTTCACCTTGGTACATAGACTGACAGGATGGTCACGGCTTAGAACGCCTTTAATAATAAGGTCTACTATAACCATCACTCCCACCACGGGAGACTCACGTTGTCGCTCGATACAATTAAGGCGTATTGTATCAGCTTACAATGGAGAAATTTATCCTGTCATCAGTCTGGAAAAATATACACTTCTTCAGTCTTATGTATGTAACTATTCAGTTTTATTTCAAGATTTCTTGCCAATAGAGAAAGAACCGGTTTCTAACCAAGATCCAAGGCTCCTTCATTGGAATTTCAACATCAACAACAGGGTGTTTTTGTATGTATGTATGTATGTATGTATGTATGTATGTATGTATGTATGTATGTATGTATGTATTCTAATGCATATAGCTGCATATCTAGACATGCTCATATATATTTAAATGATAAACTTCTGGAAAGTTTTACAGATTTTTACAGTTCCTGTGATGGATTGGATCTCTGCTATTCGAATTAGTCTTCTCCTTTCTGGTTTTGAGAAGCCTAATTTCTCAAGATTGGTATTTAGGCAGTGTGTTACATATCCCAGGGCCCTAATAATTACAGGTAGTATGTATGTATGTATGTATGTATGTATGTATGTATGTATGTATGTATGTATGTGTGTCATTATTCAGTTTCATTTATATATATATATATAGTTGAAATTTCTAGAAAAACAAAAGACGAAGACAGGTGTATAAACAACAAGCAGATGTATTAGTTTGACGCTCAGGAAAATGAAAAAGTCTTTTACGTTTCGAGCCTACGTTCTTCAAGTCTTATGAGTGAATCCGTTTGGCGGAGACTGAAAGAAGCCCGTCGTATATATATATATATATATGGTTAGGGTTATACTTTTGTTTTGTTACCGATTCAGTGTGGTGATCACAACGTTTACAGACATTTGAATGCATTTCTTGTATTCTGCAGCCTGTTTCTGATATCACGCCGCCTTCCCTCCTCACCCTATCTCTGACAGCTCTGAGATAAACGAATTTCTTGACATTTTTCGCTTCTTTTCCCGTTGATCATTATCTTTCGCTAGCTTCTATTATGCTCAGTGTTAAACATTTATTTGAATTGACATTCAAAACAATTGTGGTTGATTTTAGTATGTCTCTTAGCTAAGGTTATTGTATTCAGTTGTCAGATAAATTCGTTCGTTTTTTTTTCTCTCCGTATTTGACATTCCGCCATCATATATCTGAAAAGAATTAAAATTTATTCAAACTTCAAAAATTATAAACGAAAGTAGGAGAATAGGGCTACAAAAACACTATAAAACATTACAATAAAAATATTTTTCGCGTTAATTCAAGTTGGTGTAGGCGTGGCTGTGTGGTAAGGAGCTTGCTTTTCAACCACATGGTTCTGAGTTCAGTTCATTGTGTATCAACTTGGGCAAGTGCTTTCTATTATAGCTTCGGGCTGAGCAAAGTCTTGAGAGTGGATTTGATTGGTGGAAACTGAAAGAGTTTGCATGGCAAAATTCCTCTTGGGCAAAATTCCTCTTGGGCAAAATTCCTCATCTTTAAAATGTGGCCCGAATAGACCCGAATGAAATCGGGTTATAATACTAATATATACACAAGAGTTACGGAATGGAGTAGATATGATTCGGGCTACACATGCATCATAGCGGGCAGAACCTCAGAAGTGGTAAAAATCCAAGCGAGGTGTATATTGCTGGCGACTCTTCAGGCCAAGGATATCTTGATTAAATTGAAGGTTACACTGTATATGATGTTTCCTTCCCCTTTTAAGAGGCCAGATATGATTTCGTAGAAATTTGGCTGCTGTTTCAAAGCAATATTAGTTTCAACCAAAAATTAGTGGGTGGAGAGATCACACAGAAAATCTCGTCGGGCCGACGCTTGATCTCGTCAGCATCGATCTAACCATTCTATAGCCAGCTGGCCTTGGCTAATGTGAGTTAAATGCCTCGGTCACGAACGGTGATGCAACTGGTAGTGAAGGCTGTCCTTAATCGCCGACTCTTTCATCGTAATTTTAACAACCTAGTAGTCCCGCATTTCTCTTTTCGTAACGAAATATTCTTTGTACCAGAATGAAATGATAATTAAAAGAGACAACGGACTGAAGCGATATCTCCATCATGCGTTTGGCAGGAGGCAAACAATGACTATCTCAGATTCGTTGCTTCATTATATACATTCTAGAAACATATCGTATGTGCATTCGTGTGTTATTTTTTTGCTGAAATTTGTCTGATGAAAATTGATGTTAAATCTTAGAGAATGAACAAGCTGTCATCCTATTTTGACGCTTCATTGTGTATGTATATTTTTATTTAGACAGAAGCAAGCTAGCGGGAAAAGGCGAGTTAAATTTCTTCAGCAGATAGATTGATAGATAGAAAAAAGCAAAAAGAGAAAGAGAGAGAGAGAGAGAGAGAGAGAGAGAGAGAGAGAGAGAGAGAGAGAGAGAGAGAGAGAGTAAAATAAGAATTCGTAAAACAAAGAAACCAAACCGATTATGCAATCCTGCATCGTCATTGAAGACGACACAAGATTTCAGAGCAAATACGATGAAACATGTCAAACTAAAACAAAAGCTGTTATAAAAAATTGAGAAGGAAAAAAAAGCATAAACCCCAACGAAAAACGAGGACGTAGTTATGCAATTTATATTATTCACAAAACGAGTACCGAAAAACAAGATTTTAGTTAAGTTTCGTTTTTCGGCTGAGGGCCAATATTACTTTCATTTTTGGCTGTAATGCTCTCGAGGAAGTCATGGCTATTCATTAAAATTTCTGGGAAGAATGATCAAAGTATCGAAAAAACGCTCTGCAAGTGTTTGTTCTGATTTTAAAGCTCACAGTTCAAATACTGTTGTCAACAAAATATTGAGTACCAGTCATAAACTGGTTTCTATTTGAGTAACCAGTCCTCCACCAATGTTTATTCTTGTGCTTATGACACATATTTTTATTATTATTTTTACTATTATTATTGTTGCTGTTGTTGTTATTATTATTATTATTGTTAACAATAAAAGAGGGAAATTGAACCAGTGCGTTATTATTATTGGCGTGATGACCCTCCCAAGATACAAGATATTTTTTTAATATTTATTCATATTTTAATGTATAGGCGCAGGAGTGGCTGTGTGGTAAGTAGCATGGCACCTTGGGCAAGTATCTTCTACTATACTCTCGGGCCGACCAAAGCCTTGTGAGTGGATTTGGTAGACGGAAACTGAAAGAAGCCCATACGCATATGTAAATGTTTGTGTCTGTGTTTGTCCCCCCCCCCACCAACATCGCGTGATTATTATTATTACTATTTGTTTTGGTTTTGCTTTAATTTAATTTATACGAGTTGTCTCCAAGTCTCAACCAGAGCCGTCAAGGAACAACAAGGTTTTGCATCAGAAGACGCCAACAGGTGAGGTGCCATGCAAGTGAAAACACTGATATCTGTGGGCGAAAACCCCCTCAGAGTGAGCCAAACTGCATTTACAAGAAGAGGAATTTACGTGTTATAATTATTGTTATTATTATTATTATTATTATTATTATTATTATTATTATTATTATTATTATTATTATTATTATTATTGTTGTTGTTGTTGTTATTATTATTATTATTATTATTATTATTATTATTGTTATGTTTTCTCATTCTTTAAACGTTTAACAATATCTTGAACGGCGTCCTTCAATTTCTTTGTATTTTCTTTTTGCACAGAAGATGAAGTAGAGGGCGTGCTGGGTCCCAGAACATCCACATGAAACATTTAATTACATACTGATGATCTAAATATC
>NC_068988.1:93323541-93324481 GCF_001194135.2 Octopus bimaculoides
CTATCTATCTATCTATCTATCTCATTCTCTCTCCATCTCTCTCTCTCTCTATCTCTCTCTATCTCTCTATCTCTGTCTCTCTGTTTCTCTGTCTCTCTCTGTCTCTGTCTCTCTATCTATCTATCTCATTCTCTCCCCATCTCTCTCTCTTTCTGTCTGTCTCTCTCTCTCTATCTATCTATCTCATTCTCTCTCCATCTCTCTCTCTATCTATCTATCTATCTATCTATCTATCTATCTATCTATCTATCTATCTCATTCTCTCTCCATCTCTCTCTCTCTCCCTCCCTCTCTCTCTCTCTCTCTCTATCTATCTATCTTTTTCCCGTTTCCTCTCCGTTTATTTCTTCTACTCATTCTCTCACCCTCTCTCGTCTCGTCTCCTTCTCGTTCTTTCTTCCACGTTCTAAATGTATATTTTTGAAGTGTTACCTGAAGAAAAAAAAACATTAATAAAAGAAAAAACAAAAAAAGCAATTGAACAACAACAATAACAGCAACAACAACAACGACGACACCATCAAAACATCGGCCAAACAAACGGTATTATGTAGGAAAACAAAGAGAAACATCTACAAAGAAATAAAGAATAAAAAATGTAATTATTAAGACGGAGAGATGAGAGACGCCGTAGCCTGCTTCTTCAACAATTTACGACTGTCTTTGCATAAATGCTACACTTTTCAACACACACACACACACACACACACACATATACACATATATATAATGCCCAACTCTTCGAAACGCCGGTGTTAAAACGGGGGTAGCTGATGAAGGAAAATGTTCTGTATGTGGCTTGTGTGTTTTCTGTACTCTGGTTATTATTATTTTCTTGTCTACGTTTTGTTTGCAATGTCCTGTACCCAGATATGCACCTATATATACAGGTAGACGTAGGTATGCACATACCTGTACGTATATATGCATATACTCATTT
>NC_068988.1:93324491-93325308 GCF_001194135.2 Octopus bimaculoides
GACGCACGGTCGTTGGATCGCAGTTTCGATTCTTAGATCGGGCTTTCTGAGTGTTTATTGAGCGAAAAACACGAGGCACCGGCAGGGGTAGGTAGCGAACCCTGCTGTACTCTTTCAGCACAACTTTCTCTCACTGTTTCTTCCTGTTTCTGTTGTTGTACCTCTGTTTCAAAAGGTCAGCCTTGTCACACTCTGTGTCACGTTGAATATCCCCGAGAACTACGTTTAGGGTACACGTGTCTGTGGAGTGCTCAGCCACTTGCATGTTAATTTCACGAGCAGGCTGTTCCGTTGAACGGATCAACTGGAACCTTCGTCGTCGTGACCGACGGAGAGCCATAACAATATATACTTACTTATACGTACCCTCACACACGTATTTATATACACATATATATATTATATATCTATATATAATACTAAATATGATATATACGAAGGTGAGTCAAAAAGTGATGCCATTTTGTTTAGGACAGGTAAAATTACCAACACAGGAACTTGTATCATACATCAAAATGAAGCTGGTCCTCTGTGGATCACATCTCTACTTCTCAACATAGTCACCGTTTCTCTCAATAGCAATGTTCCACCTTCGGATGAGAGCATGTATCCCTGCTCCGTAAAATTCTGTTGACTGTTCTTTGAGCCACTTCTTCACTACAGTTTTCAATTCCTCGTCACTGGAATAATGTTTGCCTCTCAAATCCTCTTTCATGGAACCGAAGAGATGATAGTCTGAAGGCGCTAAATTATTCCAGTGACGAGGAAGTGAAAACTGTAGTGAAGAAGTGGCTCAAAGAACAGTCAACAGAATTTT
>NC_068988.1:93325318-93330764 GCF_001194135.2 Octopus bimaculoides
ATTCCAGTGACGAGGAAGTGAAAACTGTAGTGAAGAAGTGGCTCAAAGAACAGTCAACAGAATTTTACGGGGCAGGGATACATGCTCTCATTCGAAGGTGGAGCATTGCTATTAGAGAAACAGTGACTATGCTGAGATGTAGGGATGTGATCCACAGAGGACCAGCTTCATTTTGATGTATGATACATGTTTCTGTGCTGGTAATTATACCCGTCCTAAACAAGATGGCATTACTTTTTGACTCACCCTCGTATATCATATTATATCAATATTATATTTGGCGGCAGTACTTCGAATCAGCTAATATCATTAAGTTAAGAATATGCATGCATCTGTCTATCTATCTATCTATCTATCTATCTATCTATCTGTCTGTCTGTCTATCTGTCTGTCTGTCTGTCTGTCTGTCCGTCTATGTGTGTGTGTGTGTGTGTGTGTGTGTGTATGCATATATATATATATATATATATATATATATATACGCACACACACACAAACAGACAATAATACGCACGCCCGTATATACATGTGTGTGCGCGCACGCTTTATGTGTGTAAATTTGTGTATGTACTTGTAATGCATGTACCAGTCTCTCTCCCGCCCCCTCTCTCTCCTTCTCTCTCCCCCTCTCACACTGTGCATGTCTTTCGTTTCAGCTGCCTGTACCTGCCGCCCATAAAACTAGATACATTTCCGGTGCTCAGTTCTATATTCAACAGAGTTATTTGGAATAATAACTAAGCTAATTGTTTATTTCTATAAGTTAATTAAGGAACAGTTACGCTAGAGGAACACCGTAGTCTCTATCTAAATACCTTCTAATGTTTGGTTTCATTTTCCTGGGTTCAAATCCCAACTAGGGTAATGGGTAGGTTTTGTTTGCTCACATACGAGGTCTTTGTAATCACTATCAGTGATATGCTGGGGTGGATTCCCTTGTAAGAGATATATGATCGAGGAACGGTGCAGTGAAGAGACATGTGAGTATTTTGAAATAATAGATAAACAGATAGATAGATTGAGAGCTAGATAACAGATCTGCTGTTGAAAGAAAGATAGGTGATACATAGATAAATAGCAAGTGTTTCTGAAATATACGCATATACTTTACTAAACACTTATTAGTTTGTTTTCCTTATTCCTTTATTCAGCTTCTAATCCCACCAAATATTACGAAGAAATGGTTATCTCCCTTATATTAACTGCCCGCTAGGCGACACTACGGGTTTGAAAAACTCTGATAGTGAATTCGAAATGAGCAACTTACTGTCGATGGAAAGTCAAAACGTTATGTTTACGAAGACACGTCTCTTCCATTGCGTAACGAGAAATTACTACCACGAAACAGCAGTTGAAACCAATATCTGTGCTTGAAAGAATATAATGGAAATGGCTCGTGGATTTCGTTTGTTGCTAAAATTAAAACATTAGCTACTTTAAGACAGCTTTACTAGGTGGCGCTCCTTGGGAATTGTTACCCTGCGCGTAGAGACTAAGGACTTTCTTTTCTCTCTCGATTGCTAATCCACTAACGTTCTGAGCAGGAATATGTAAACTATATTCGAAAGGAAGGCGAGATGTTCGCAGTTACAACGCCGTCCATCACAGGTCTGATCAATCGGAGCTGATATGAGGTTAACTATCACCTTCAGAATCGTCGCCTCCGGTATCACATTTCTATATATCTGATATCACTCTTTACTTTCCCTTATCTTACCCATTTGCAGGCTAGAACCAAATGCAACTTATGACATTCTGTTACACTGTCTCCATGAACAGAAAGCTCATAGATATATTCCAATGGAATCAAGACAAAATAGTTGTCTTTAATAATACCAAGACACTATCGCTTACATATCACAAGGAAACAGTTTTGCATTACAACTTCCTGGCATATCAATAACACAGTGTTAACATTCCCAGAGTCGTTACATATTCTCGGCCTCACAATCTCAGATACACTCGCATGATGGCCACACATACACACACATTACAATACCGCGAAATGTGCATCTTTGGAAAACAAGATTTCTTTTTCTAAATGCGAGAAAATACTTTCGTTTTGATCGGTTGCTGACATTTAAAATAGTTTAAATTGTGAACTATTCTGGAATACCACTCCTCTGGTACGGTGAAACTGTTACGTATGCAAACATCCTAGTTTACAACCAATAAAAGGCCATCCAACCGACTTAGTAAAGTACGAGAGTAACTCGCTCATAGAGGCGCTATTTCTTTTCTCTGTCACTTCTTCCGCTACCCCATCTATTCCAGTTTCTCTGTACTAGCAAGCTCCGTATCCCCGCCTCCGTTGCCGATGTCGCAAATGCTTTTTTTTTTTTTCTGTTCTCGTCACCCGACTAAACTGTATCCGGTACTAAACATATTTCTTAATCGTTCTTCTCCGAAACTGAAACAATTTGAAATACTCAGTTATTTAACACCACGTCAACACTGATCAAAAACCTATGATCAAAGGCGTTTCAGTCATGACCATCTATTCTATTAGCCATGCAGCGTATTTAGGACGACTATACCGATGCTGCCTTTATTTATAGGACGATACGGGACTCCATTTCCCAAAGTGACCTGCTTTTTTAAGAGAGTAAGGGGATATTTGAACAAAATTTGGTTGTTATTTGCAGCAGATCAACGTAGCGACTCCCTCCTTGGAGCTGGAAAAATGACGCAACGAAGTCACTGGATAGGCTTGAGCCACCGAAATTCCAATGAACAGCCGAATATGTTAGCTGATCACTGATACTGCTCCGACTAAATTTAACCGTTTCCCTGTCCAAAACACTTTCATAAATTTGTCTTAAACGTTCATGCTTGTTAACAGCCTTTTCGTAAATCGTTGTTTTATGCGTTCTGAGTAATAAGTTTCCTTAACCCATTAACTGCCAAATTTTTTATTCATATTTTCTGGCCTTGCATATGCATAATATTTAAATTTTCTTCATTTGTGAATTATTTTGGAAATTATAATAAATTTTTCGAAAAGTCTCAAATGGGGATCGCTGAAAAAAAGCATATTTATCATTTTCTATTCAATTGCAATAATAAACATTAAAATTTTTTTGAAACTATAGTATCAAATGCGAATGTGTATGAAATATCGATGAATGATATAGATGCGAAATGCAAAAAAAACAAAACAAAAAAAAAAAAACGTTTTCAAAGCAGTCAATATTTTTGTAGTTCAAAAATTGCGATTTATGACATAAAATGTCCTCCAGAATTAGCCAGAGCTAAGAATGACAAACTTTAACAACTAAATATTATTAAACACACCTCTGCAAATGCAATGTTCATAAGCCATTCACTTTAAATACAACGAGCAACCGGCAGGGAGACTGTTTTTAGCAGATCCCCAAATGGGGCCCATGGCAGGCAATCGGTTAAGACTATGTATCATGTATAATTCACAGACGTCAGGGAAATAAATATGTCCTGTGTATCCCAAGTGATATAAGGGGACAAGGCAGAGGGTTAAAAAGCATAAATATTTTATCTTTACCGATGGAAGTCACAATCTTGTTTTTGAGTGCCTGTGGCGCATGGGTTGTGTTTAGAGGAGTTCCCTCTAGCGATCTTTTGTTGATTCGGTCTGAGGGCTGAAGATGACTTTCTCTATTCCTTCCATCAAATTTTGAGGTCCTGAGAAGGACCACGAACAACTCTGGTTATAAAAATACAGCGATTAGATCCTAGCAAGTTGCTTTTGTTTATGTTGCTTAGTCATGGATCAAACTTAATCAGGCCAAGTAGAAGCTGGGGGCAGCTAATTTGAATAAACTGTTATCTACCAGCCGCAATCTAGTTCAAAATTTTCGATTTTTTTAATAATTTTATTTTTGGAAACTGTCAAATTTAACCCTGACACCCTGTATGTGTGCCAGGGTTAAGCTACAGAGAAACATAAATTTTGTTAAGCTTGAATCTGCTAGTTGGGTTTCAATTCTCACTAGTCTATTCTTTCTAAAGAAAATCAGACAATTTTTATTTTGAATGATGTTAATTTACTAAAACAGCTACTTTCCCCATCCCTAGTTATTTCAATTTATATTCCTTTTTACATCTTCACATGAGTAAGTATTGAAGTAGGTATTAAACTGTGAAGCAGAGTATAAACTTCTAAAGTAGGGTTTTATGAAAAGAAAACAAAAAACAAAACTGGTTTTATTGATTTCTTTTAATATTTAGTTTGGGATTTATTGGTGGAAGAGAAGAAAGGTTACAATGAGGGGCGATAAGATTTTCTCAAGGAAAATTCAGGTTGCATGTAATTGACGTATAGTATAATGACTGTGGACGGAAATCGAAACCCAGATGCAGTATTTAATCCACTAAAACCGGAGGTTTACATCTACTCCATCTTACTCAAGACAAAAGTACATTGTAGAGTTAAAAGTGTATCTGACTTTATTTTTATCAAGCCGAGGGAAGTGGTGGTAGTGGTGGGGCTGAAAGGCAAAAATTGACCTCAGTGACATTTGAACTCAGAACATTCGAAAGAAATATCGCAAGGCGTTTTGGCTGATGCTTTGGCACTTCTCTCAGTCCATCAGCCTTTTCTCTGCTTTTAATTATGAAAATTATGTCACATTTATACTCTGCAAGTAGACTGACTGTTTGAACGTTGTATTAAGTCATCTTTGTCAATCTCACATGTTGAGGGCAGCGCGTCTCACAAAGATTGTTAAAGGTTTTAATTTACTTGTAATTTCACCTGCAGTTTGTGAGTTAGCTTTCCGAGCAGTGATGAAAATACTGTCCATATTTTCATCGGTAACTTCATAAATTCTGGTGATAATGATAACGAGATAACGAAGAGACATCGACGTGGTTGCTCGACCATTCAGAAATAGTAGACAAGTTTCACTAAGCCAAACTTCCCTTAGTTTTATAAAATGGGAAAGTTGCATTGGACGCGTCGTAGCAGGGTTCGGCTTCTTGCCATACCTGTGGAAAGAGTCAGAAGTTACTGACGTAGAAACTCTACGACTTCATCAGCTCCGATTCCTGGCCTCCTAATCCCCCACCACACCGACTGTAATCTCATGGATTACTGTGTGTGACGTAGAGTTGAGAAAGCCATCAACAGCTCTGCTTGCAACACCAAGGCGTAGCTGGTGGCCAAGATCAAGGAGATCTTTGAAGATCTTTCCAGAAACACAGAAAGTTTTGGGATGGTCAGAGACGAAAGGCTTTCACTCATTAGTCTTCATGAAAAAGACTAACCTGAGACTAAACAATGGTAGTCAATGAGCTAATGAAGAATATTCGTGCATAATGCGTGTTTGCAATAAAAACGAGACCGTGTGTGGTGGTTGGGGTATGGCTGGTTGTTAAATCATCAAATTATATGCAATATGAAAAAGTTTTTACTGCAGATAACTTTCAAATTATGTAGGAAAGTCGTCAAATTTATTACAGACATAAA
>NC_068988.1:93332332-93333513 GCF_001194135.2 Octopus bimaculoides
ACACACACACACACACACACACACACACACACACACACACACACATACACACACACACACACACACAATACTTACATATATGCTTACATATTTATATACTTACACACATACATATCTATGTATGTATATATGTATGTATGTATGTATATGTCTATCTGTCTGTCTGTTTATCTATCTATATATACTTACATAACACTCATATACATGCATATATATGTATGTATATATGTACGTATACGTGTATATTTGTATACATATATTTACGTGTGTGTATATATATGTTTGTGTGTGTGTGAGCGTGTGTGTGTATGTATACATACATAAAATAAGTGTGCGTGTATAAGATAAAATAGACAAAATATAAAGACGTCACACCATAAACTCATGAATGAATCATGAAGAAAAAGGTAACCTGGTCTAATCCACCTTTCAACAACACTGTAAACACTAGTATCTCGAGGAATATTCTTTCCGCTGACGCACAAATACAACAAGCCCTTGGACACCACTAACATGAAAGTCAATTATTCCTGCCTGGATAGTGTCGATTTTCATATCACACATTACAACCGAAAACACGCACTAGACGCTCTCCCACCTTCAATAAGCAACATATTAGTGCATTAGTTGTGCTACACGAGATCAATTGGATTGAATGATTTACAGACGCCATACGTTTAATATATATGTAATTATAAAAAATATAAATAAAGCAAATATATATGTAATTATAATGTAATTATATTCTCTCTGCGGGCAAAGTCAACCTCAGCACTCATACTTGCCGCTTATGTGTCTTCTTCACCAGTTATCCCTCGCTTTATCACGGTTCACCTATCGCGGTTTATCATTTAAGCTTACACCGATTCCTCCGTGGTGTTGTTTTGCATTTATAATAAAATAAATATATACAAATTATAAAAATATAAAAAACATTACAGTACTGTTTTTACTTCGCTGATTTTCACCTAACACGGGGTGTTTTTGGAACGAAACACCCGCGGTAGTCGAGAGATTGTTGTACATATAGAGATATAAATAACATCGTGTAAATATTCAGCTGAAAAAGCCTTTTGGATATAAAACGTCGAAAGTTGCTCGTGGTACATTTTCTCTCCAAAAGGGGTTTTTCAACCCAATATATATATATTTACATGCTATCATTAGTGTACTTCGAGATC
>NC_068988.1:93333783-93335039 GCF_001194135.2 Octopus bimaculoides
ATATATATATATATATATATATATATATATAAATGTGTGTGTGTGCGTGTGTGTGTGTGTGTGTGTGTGTCTGTGTGCGTATGTGTGTCTGCGTATGTGCGTGTATGTGTGTATCCGTGTGTGTATGTGTGTATTTATGTATATATTGTTATATACATCTGTATGTATGAGCATATGTGTCAGTATACATGTGTGGTGGTGGGGAATGTTTGTATGTTCTTGATTTAAAAGGTGGTCTGTTTTCTTGTCTAAATTTTCAAAATATGTTTTATCACCCCTTTTTCCGTTGTCTTTTCGTAACATTTCCCCCCGTTTCGCCCTTCTGCAATATTATGTTATTTTCTAAGTTCACTCATCACTTCTCTGTTATTACATGACATTTTACTGTTTCGTATCCAGGTTGTCTTTGACAAGAGATGTACAAACATATTCTTCCTTCCCTCTTTCACATAATTCTTGATTTAACATCTATTCTTTTATTCTTTTATTCTTTTACTTGTTTCAGTCATTTGACTGCGGCCGTGCTGGAGCACCGCCTTTAGTCAAGCAAATCGACCCCAGGACTTTTTCTTTGTAAACCTAGTACTTATTCTATCACGTTTCTCAAAATTTTACCGTAACGTAAGTTTCCGAATTGTGAAACCAATTTTTCCATTGACTTTGCTATAACCTGGAATTTCCTAGCCTTCAGTCTATTTACTCCAGTGCTTTCTTCGTTACAAGATATAACGTGGAAGTCAATGGGGAAATCGGTTTTGCGTTACACAATTCAACGTTACAGCAAGATTTTCAGAAACACAACGATTCCGTAACGCGTAGAATGTCTGTAGTTACAACCAGACATTGGATTCTGGTCACAATCTTCGTTTATCTGAATCGTACGTCTTACTTTACAGAACTCACATCCAAATTGGATATTATATTGCTTGTATCGATGACAGAATTTCTTCGCGTTTCTAAAGTACTTTTGAACCGAATACCATATTGTGATCTTAATAGCTTATAAGTTCACCTTCTGTGTCTGTCTGTCTGTCTGTCTCTCATATAGGTTACATAATGTCGTTTAGAAGCCGACTTATACGAACTTTATATAAACAAAATCATTTATAATGCTATGTTAAAGTTGTGGTTGGTTGGCTGGCTGGTCGGTTGGTTTGGCTGGTTGTTTCTTTCATTGCACATTGCTAATGTACTTCACACACACACACACACACACACACACACACACACACACACACACACACACACACACACAC
>NC_068988.1:93335917-93339528 GCF_001194135.2 Octopus bimaculoides
ATGCGCTTGTGTATGTGTGTACATACACAATCTGTATGTATATATAGATATGTTATAATATATATGTATGTTATATATATATATATATATATATATATATATATATATATGACTGTATGTATATATAAGTATATGTACATGGACAATATATGTGTGTGTGCGTGTGCGTACGTGTTTCTGTATTTTTGCGTTTATATATATATATATATATGTTTATATGTATGCGTGTATGTATATATGCAAATGTATGTGCTATACATACATACACGTATACATGCATGCACCCATATATATGTCGGTAAATATATATGTGCCAAAAATTTTAGACTTACAGGCACAAGCGTGGCTGTGTGGTAAGAAGTTTGCTTTCCAAATACGCGGCTTCGGTTGCGGTCCAACTGCTTGGCAGTTTGTGCAGTTGTCTTCTACTATAGCTTTGAGTTGACCAAAGCTTTGTGAGTTGATATGGTTGACGGAAACTGAAAGAAGCCTGCCGTATATATATACATATATACATGAGGTGGGGATGTAGTTCTGTTTGTTCCTCGACACTGCTTGACAGCCGGGGCACAGTTTTGTGGTCGAAGCAGAATTTTTGATGAAGCTTCAAAATGAATCGACCCAACAACATATTTTCTTTTAAAGTCTGGTACGTTTTCTGGACGTAAATACATTAGCATCATTATAAAGCAGTGGCGGGGGATAAATGCAGACACAAATACACACACACACACACACACACACACACACACACACATACACACAAACTCACATTCGACGGGTTTCTTTCAGTTTCCGTCTCAGAATCTTCAGAATCCATTCACAAGGCTTTGGTCGACCGTGGCCATAGCAAAAGACATTTGCCCGAGGTGCCATGTAGTGGAACTGAACCTGGAACCATATGTTTGGGAAGCAAACCTCTTACCACAGAGCCACGCCTGCCTGAGCTTAAAATGTTAGCTTCATCATTGGGGTAAAAGTCCGCTGGATGACAGAGTCGGGAGATTGTTAAAAGGGATTCCTTCTTATAGTATTCGTTTACGTCCAATAAAGACACGAATCTTGCCCACGCACACGTTGTCCTTCATCTTTCTAAAGTCGGTGAAACAATTGTATTCAATGCAATCGACTATCTCTGTGGCCCCAGCATGGCCACATTGTAATACCTTCAGAAGACATTTTTGAGATAACATCTGACAGCATAGTTCATCGATGGTAAAGTGATAAAATAACAACAACAACAACAACAATAATAATAATAATAATCTTTCCTACTGGAGGCACAAGGCCTCAAATTTGTGGAGTGGGGACTAGTCGATTATATCGACCCCAGTGTTTCGACCCCGAAAGGATGAAAGGAAATGTCGACCTCGGCGAAATTTAAACTCAGAACGTAAAGACGGACGAAATACCATTAAGTATTTAGCCCGGCGTGCAAACGATTCTGCCAGCTCGCTTAATAATAATAATAATAATAATAATAATAATAATAATAATAATAATAATAATAATAATAATAATAATAATAATAATAATAATAATAATAATAATAATAATAATAATAATCCTTTCTGTTATAGGCACAAGGCCTGAAATTTTCGATTACATCGACCCCATTGCGTAACTGGTACTTAATTTATCGACCCCGATAAGATGAAGGGCAAAGTCGACCTCAGCAGAATTTGAACTCAGAACGTAACGGCAGATGAAATACCGCTAAGCACTTCGCCCGGTGTGCTAACGATTCTGCTAGCCTGCTTGATTATTAATAATAATAATAATAATAATAATAATAATAATAATAATAATAATAATAATAATAATAATAATAATGGTATGAAATTTTGGCACAAGGCCAGTAATTTTGGGTGAGGGTATATAAGTCGATTACATTGACCCCAGTACTCAACTGGTACTTATTTAAAAAACAAAATTATAAAGCGCCTGACTAAATAATTATTTTGTCACGTTCTTCTAATCCCAATGTCTGCTACCTTTAGAGTTTAAGTTTCTTTTCATCCCCGTACGGGTCGATGAAATAATTAGGATTGACATCAACGAGGTCAAATAAATGAAATATTGTCATTTCTCATTTTTTTTTTGGAAAAGCATTTGGTCTTGTGCCTGTGTAAAAATATGAATCTATTACTGTGTCTGTTACAGGAACGACTGCAAACTGCTTAGGATGAATAACCTGTAGAGAAGCAGGTAGTGTGACGTGCAGCGGGAATGCTCGTTAAGCTATCCATCTCGTAGATTGTGTAAAAGGGGGGAAAACGGGAAAGTGGAGAGAGAGGAAAAATACCGCTCAGCTGTTATTCCAGCAGCTGTATAACCTATGATATGCTCAGTCGGGGTTTAATACGCAAGGGCTGGACAAAATCAGTGAAGCGTTGCAAAACAGAACAGTCAGAAATCACAGACTCAAACAACTCCAGTGAACTGTTTTATCAAGAATATCGTTCGCTTCTAAAGGATCCCTTTTTCTTTGAATTTTTTTGAGTTCTTTTCGTTTTTCTTTTTATCTTTAGGTTTATCCATCTGGATTAATAGCGAAGTAAGCCAGACAAACGCCTCCTGGCGATGAGCGCTTCTTTGATCTAAAATTCTGCTCTCAAAATAATGTTCTTATGCAATTTCTTTTAACTACTGCTTCTTCTTTTCCTTGACTGACCACGTCTATAAAATGCCTGTATTTCGTATTTCTGTGTCCCGAATAAAGAAGGCTAATTTTCATTGACTTAATTAAGACAGCTTTAATTTCGGTACTTTTTGTTATCTCACCTCCATTAAAAAATTGAGTTATCTCCCCCCGTTTTATGAAAAATATCGGTCCTTTTGGTTATCTCCCCAAACTAAAAAAATTGTTTAACCCTCAATAAAACAACCAAAAACGAAAACAAAAAAAAATGAAAAATGAATGAACATGAAAACTGAAAAACTTAAACATTTTATTGAATCTGATAACATTTTTGTAACAAATCATACCATTCCTATTAAGGGGGCCAAACGTCAACAATTGAATCAAAAGGATCTAAACCCTTTTAATCCAATCTCTTGTTGCCACATAAAATCAACTTTTTAGTGGGGAGATAACCCAATTTTTTAATGGCAATTTTTTAATGCGGGTGAGATAACTAAAGAGTACCTTAATTTCTTTTTTGCCTATTTTTCTCGAGCCCTGTGTTTCATGATGTCGCTTAATCGGTTTCCATGGCGCGTAAGTGTTCGAGATCGCAATAAACCTCTGGTGCAGAGTTCAATTCCGGCAGTTCTGAGGAGAGGGGAAAGTTAAGTCTATTGACTCTTGTACTTGACCGGTACTTTATTTTATCGACTCCGAAGAGATCAATAACAACTTCTCTACTCAACTTCTCTACTCGTTTTTTAAAGTTCCTATTATTATTTTCTCTCTGCACTGATGAGTACTCTGATAATTTTCAAATTCAAATATGAATTTATATCTATGTACGAAACAATTGTATGCATGAATACACTTCTTACAACTTTTTAACATCTTATCTCCTCCATTTTTGACAAAATATGATTGGATTTGTAAAATTTCATTCCATAAATGAATCATACTTTATATATATATATATATATATATA
>NC_068988.1:93339829-93340820 GCF_001194135.2 Octopus bimaculoides
CTCCCCCTCCCCTCTCTTTCCTCCCCCCTCTCTGTCTCCCGACTCGGGATTTTACCAAGAGATTTTCTGAAGAGTGAGGCGGGAGGCGCTATTTTGAGATTTCGCGTCGTCACGTGACAAATGCAGTTTTATCAGGGCATCACATCTAGTTCTCCGCTTATATTACTGTCAGGTTGTATTGGCTCTGCATCTGTTCTACAGCTACTGATCTAGCTTCTCTTCTCACGGGTAGGATTCAAGACTTTCGAAATATGAATAAACCATTATCTACATAAAAAAAAAACGAAAAAAATGATTAAACCATTATCTATATGATGGAGCTTACTGTTAAAAATTCAGCCTTCTCCTTACAGTTATCACAATTATACATTGATAGATATAGTATTATTTTATACTCAAGTGCGAACTCACTATCTTAAAGATAGCATATTTGAGACTGACATCACATTAATTATTGCAGTCTTTATGCGCGCGCGTGGGCGTGCGTGCGTGCGTGCGTGCGTGCGTGCGTGCATGTATGCTTAGATACGTAGATAAGTTTCGGCCAGAAATGGCCTAAACCATGACTAACTTAATAGCACCACTTTGAAAAGACATTTAATAATGTTGCATATTACAGTCATTCTTTGGACACCATGACGCATTTGAGTAAAGAGTCATTGTTTGCTAAGATATATGCGGGTGTAGGTGGTTTATCTGGAATTTCAAAGTTGATATCAACACCATTTAAGTAATATTATTTTCCATATCATACAAATGGTGTATGGCTCACAGCAGTGTTGCAAGGAATAAAGTCTGAACTTCTCCAACCGATTTTAATAATCAAGACTTGTCAAGGGATTTTGTGATTGATCTCTGAGGTACCTTATTTTTAATTGTATTTTATTTTGTGCAGGGACTCGACAGCGGGCAACAGTATTCAAGGTGAGGATGGGCGAAGGTAGAGCGGAAATGGATAATTATATATATATATATATATATATATATATAT
>NC_068988.1:93341624-93343289 GCF_001194135.2 Octopus bimaculoides
GATAGATAGAGAGAGAGAGAGATAAAACTTACTTGGAAAAGGATACGTGGCGTTCAATCATATAATAATATAAATAATAGTACTTATTCTATCGGTATATTTTGCTGAACCGCTAAGTTACGGGGACGTAAACACATAAACATCAGTTTTCAAGCGATGGTGTGGAGGGGGACAAACACAAAGACAGGCTTCTTTCAGTTTCCGTCTACCAAATCCACTCACAAGGCTTTGGTCGGCCCGAAGCTATAGTAGAAGAGACATGCGCAAGGTGCCACACAGTGGGACTAAACCCGGAACATGTGGTTGGTAAGGAAGCTACTTACCACGCAGCCGTTCATGCGCCTATATATTATACACACACACATATACATATATATATTTGTATGTGTGTGTGTGCATGTATATATATGCACGTGTGTGTACATATTTGGATATACATAAATACCTACATACATCCACATGTGTGAGTGTGTGTGTGTGTGTGTGTGTGTGTGTGTGTGTGTGTGTGTGTAAGAGTAAGAATCTTTAGCCTATATATGTCCTAGCATTGAGGGAGAAAGGAGGGTAGAACAATGAAATATTGCGAGACCTTATCTTACAACTAGATGGGAGGAAAACTTAAATCTAGATTCAACTACTATCTTTCTACCTTTACACACCTCGAAAAGAAGCAACAGCTCTCTCAGCATTAACCTGGAGACTTAAGAATGAGAAAATCACCTACAGCATCAAATAGAAGATCCTTTCTAAGACCAAACCATATATTAACAGGTCAAAAATGATGGTCCATATGCTCGTTTGAAAAGCTATATTTAAAAAAAAACAAAAACTTAAGACCCTTCAGGTACTGTATAAGTACCAAGAACGAGATTTTTTCACCATGTCCACATGTTGCAAAATATATATCAGCAGTAAATTAAATAAACCATCAGAACTCATCATAATTCATTCCAGTGTTAGTTTATGTAATTTTTCATACTCGTAAAGCACAACTTATATTTCCCGTTCAGTTAATTATCTCCCCTTCATTGCTCTCTCTCTTTTTTCTAAATATGCGTGATCATTCATACTTCGATTACATCGAACGCAGTTGATAAACCATTTTATTTTCATCAGTTTGATGAACAGCATAAATCAAAATTTGAAACAGAAAACCCTGGGTAGCTCTATTACCCACAGCTCTTTTGTGGCTTTTATAATAACAGCAACAACAACAACAATAATATATATCTATATGGATATATCCAAATATACCCATATTTACAAATATCTATCTATCTATCTATCTATCTATCTATCTATCTATCTATCTATCTATCTATCTATCTATCTATCTATCTATCTGTTTCATACATATATAAATACCTACATATGTATACATACATATATACATACATATATGTATGCTTACATTTATATGAACACGCACACACATACATACATATCTGATGTTTTTGTATACGTCGGAATATATATAAGCATGTGTGTTTATGTATAGTTATAGATATATATACACATATGTATACGTCCAGAAAAAAAAAAAAGCAGGAGTTCATTTATACAAAGATTTCTAAGTAATATATTGTAGGATAGTAAATTTTATACATTGCCAGCGGTTGGTATATATATATATATATATATATATATATATATATATATATATAT
>NC_068988.1:93344090-93344778 GCF_001194135.2 Octopus bimaculoides
TATATACACACACACATATATGCATAGATATATGTATAAGTGTTTCTGTGTGTACATATATATATATATATATATATATATATATATCTTTATATGTACATACATATATGTATGTGTATATGTATGGCTGTATGTACGTATGTATGTTTGTATGTCAGTGTGTGTGTGTATGTATGGATGTATCTATGTGTGTGTGCATGCATGTATGCATATATGTAATGTTTTCATTCATCTGTCAAGTATAAAAACAAAATAAACAACAACACAAACAACCACACAAATAAACACACAAATACAACTTCCCATCCCGCTCCAAACTAAATCGCATCTTAAATGGTTCTTGGGGAAGAGATTTAGGTTAGCGCACGCTTAATTCTTAGACTTTTAGCAAATATATGGAACCATTAGAAATGTGCAGACTATGGCTATGAGTATATGTATATATGTATGTATATATTTATAGGCATGTATGGATATGCATGTATATATGTACACACACACATATCATATATACACATGAATATGCATATATGTATGTATGTATGTATGCATGTACAATTACTTACACATACACACATAAACTTATATATATATAGATGTAGGTATATATATATATGTATATTTCTATATGTATATATATATATATATTTATATATATGCGTATATATATATATATATATATATATAT
>NC_068988.1:93347277-93348576 GCF_001194135.2 Octopus bimaculoides
TATATATATATATATATATATATAAATCAACGTCTTTTTTAATTATTTTCTTCACTTAAACATTGACACCACCTCCATCAGAGCATCATCATCATCATCATCATCATCATCATCTTCATCATCATCATCATCATCGTCATCTTCATGAGCATCATCTTCATCTTCATCAGCAGCAGCAGCACCAGAATTACGAACGCAATTGTACTCATTAGGCCAACCAGTTGTTTGGTCAATGACTGAGTTTGCGATGCTTTGTATTTTTGTTTTTCAATAAATATATTTATCACACGCACAAACACACACAACACTCACACACGCGCGCTCACGTACACACACAGAAACACACACGCATATCTTTGGTATATACCGAGCGTCAGGTTATATATCTCCGTTATAGATGTTGCAGGCAAGAACAATGTTTATGTCAATGCTATTCAAGGTGAATTACCCAAGAGTGTTGTTTATCACGAAATCGCTAAGAAATGTTTGCCTTGCTGCTAGCTAAGCATACATCTCTCTCTCCCTCTCCTCTCCCTCTCCCTCTCTCTTCTCTCTCTCTCTCTCTCTCACTCTATCTCTCCACACACACATACACACTCATCTTGGTACACCAAAACTCATATATCTGCATGTACTTGTATCTATGCACACGCTTATTTCTATATAATCACGTACAGCTACTCAGGCAAACAACCACATACTCTCTCATACTCATACGGAAATACTCTCTCTCTCTCTCTCTCTTTCTTTCTCTCTCCCTCTCGTTCTTTCTCTCTCTCTCACCCATCTTCTAACCCTCTATTTCTCCACATATACACGCGTAAACGTGCTTTCTCTCATGCATGCATGACCTCGGTTTATACGTATCGTATCTCCGGCAGGGGTAGGAAGCGAACCCTGCTGTACTCTTCCACCACAACTTTCTCTCACTCTTTCTTCCTGTTTCTGTTGTGCCTGTAATTCAAAGGGCCAGCCTTGTCACACTGTGTCACACTGAATATCCCCGAGAACTACGTTAAGGGTACATGTGTCTGTGGAGTGCTCAGCCACTTGCACGTTAATTTCATCAGCAGGCTGTTCCGTTGATCGGATCAACTGGAACCCTCGTCGTCGTAACCGACGGAGTCTCACAACGAAGTTTCATGCATCATATTCTCACAGGCACACTCTCATATTCTCTTTCTCTCTCTTTCACTCTCTTTCTCTCACGCACACACACACTCGTATATACATACGTACGTACATTATATATATAATATAAATGCGTATATATATATATATATATATATATATATATAT
>NC_068988.1:93348714-93350449 GCF_001194135.2 Octopus bimaculoides
CATATATGCATATATGAGTACAGGATTCACAAACAGTAAACAACATGAAATACGTAAACAATTGAATACGCAAACAACGAGAAATACAAATGGAAAATAGGACAAGTAACATAAAGAACGACCCTTCATCATTTGTCGGCTGCCCATCTACTCCTCATTTCGAGCATTGAACGACAATATGAGTCTTCGAAGGCAGCTGCTCCCACAAATATCAAAATAAAATTTGGGATTTATGGAGAGTCAAAGTTGGGAACAAAAACAGGACAGTGGAGACATACAAGGAAACCGAACAAAAACAATCATGGAGGGTCGTTAGACCAGAACGAGTGTAAAATAGCGAACGCTAGAGAAATATTTTCTTTGACAAGGAAAAAGATAGAAGAGATGGATAGATAGGATACGTCCAGCCTCTAGGAAAGCCCTGAAAGAAAAGAGAGATAATTACGTGAGGAAAAGAAAGATGGATGATGGTCACGTGCGAGCAACGAGAGAGAGAGAGAGAGAGAGTAAAGGAGAAAAAGAGAGAGAGAGAGAGAGAGAGTGAGAGAGACAGACAGAGAGACAGATAGAAAACGGTGAAGGGGATATGAATGCATGTCTGTATGTATTGGGGACATGATTGCATATTGCAAGCAAGTACAATCCTCATGTCACTGCTCAAGGTGAAAAGCTAAGAACGTTGTCTCGCCAAGAATTGTTTATCAGGTTCTGCCTGAAACAAGAATTCTTGAAACGTGTATTTTGTTACAAATTTTGGCACACAGCCAGCAAGTTTGGGGGAGCGGTTAAGTCGATTACATCGACTCTGGTACTCAACTGGTACTTATTTTATCGACCCCGAACGGATGAAATGCAAAGTCTACCTCTGCAGAATTTGAACTCAGAACGTAAAGACGGATGAAATGTCGCAAAGCATTTTGCCCGGCAGGGTTTTTTTCATTTAGGCACAAGGCCAATAAATTTGAGAGAGGAGACTGGTTAACCGGCTCCATTGACACCAGTACTTGACTGGTACTTTATTTTATCGATCTCGAAAGAATGAATGGCAAAGGCGACCTCAAACAGGATTTGAACCTAGAAACTTAGAGAATCGGAACAATTTCTGCAAGGTACTTTTTTTCCGAAGCTCTTACAATTGTACCTCATCCTTTAATATTTTGCTACTGCTACTGCTGCTGCTGCTGCTGCTGCTGCTAATGATGATGATGATGATGATAAAGACAGTTCAAGATGACGAGTGAAATAGAAAGGACAATCACAAGACAGACGATGTAGATTCAAGATTGGCACGTGTGTTGTTGGTTGCCCGGTTAGACATAAGATAGATCTTCAAGTACAGCAGAAGAAAGTTCCAAGAAATATAGGTGAAGTGGTGCCGTTTCTGACCTAATTTGTCGGTGGAGGTATTTTACTATCTATCCGCAGCCATTTTCTCTTTCTCTCTCTCTCTCTCTCTCTCTCTCTCTTTCCTTCTCTCTCTCTCGTTCTCTTTCTCCACAGCAGACATCATCTGGGGTTAGATTAATGTTTTACAAGAATTAGGTTATCTGATAGCAAAATAAATAAAAAAATAACAAAAAGGAAAAAAAAAAAATGTAGCAAAATCTAAAAGACAAAAAAATATAACCAGCTTAACGAAGACAATTGTCTTCAAATATATATACATCTGATATCATCGCACAAACTTGTTTTCCACACACACGCACACACATTCACACACATTCACACACACACA
>NC_068988.1:93351078-93352266 GCF_001194135.2 Octopus bimaculoides
ATATGCATGTATGTGTGTGTGTGTGTGTATATATATATACATGTATATATAGATATACATATGTATATTTATATATATACATATATATACTTGTATGTGTATATATACATATACATGTATATATGTATATACATGTATATATATTTATACATGTATATAGGTATATATATAGATATATATGTATATATATATATATATATATATATATATATATATGTCTGTATGTATATGTGTATATCTATTTATCGACCTATCTTTCTCCCTCTCTCTATATATAAACATACACGTTATACACACACGCACGTACACACACACATACACACACACGCACATGTAGGTAGATGCATATTTATACACTAAACTCTAGAGAAGTTTTGCGTGTCTTCATTTGACCCCTGTTACAGATTATCTTTGGATGTGTTTCTTGTTATTGTTGTTGTTTAGCTTCCCGTTCGTCCTGATGGAAAAGAGCTATCATCAAGGGAATCCCTGCTTTTACCATTCTGTGGTGCATACACATAATCCGTATGGGGTGTGGTAAAAGGGTAAGAAATGTGGCTGTTATTTCCAGCAGGTTGACTGACAGTGAAGAAGCTCCATGCTTCTGTTCTTTGTTTGAAGACAAAGTTTTGAAGAATATTACTGAAGCCTTTTGAAACTTAACTGAATACATTGCCTTACTTTGGGGCCTCAGACTCTGATGGAGTCGTAGAGACGATGTCGTAATGTATGACATGTTTTGAGGAATCTTAGAACTGACGAATGCCATTCTTTTCTCTTCTGACCACAATCGATTTCTAGCAGAAAGAGAAACAAACTGAAAGAAATACAGGGGAAAACAGAAGAATCGAACTCAGTGCATCAGTGGTACTAGTTGAGTCCTGCGGCTTAGTGGTCAGGGCGTTGGGATAAAAGCCAGACACTTAAAAGGTGTGTGAACTCAGAAGAGAATCAACGGTGAACTAATTACATTATATATATATATAATTTAATGAACACAATATATAGAAGGATCTGAAGATTGCAGGAAGGCACCAGACGTGTTATAAAATGCTGTCTGAGTCGTTTTCATCGCATGAAACTATTAGTAGCTCTTAAAAATATTTTGTGTAAACAATATTTATTTCTCCCCAGATGGAGTACTCTCTTTGTTGATCTTGCCTTCACGGAACAGCATACTGTATATAT
>NC_068988.1:93352307-93359715 GCF_001194135.2 Octopus bimaculoides
TATATATATATATATATATATATGACAGGAAGGACAACAAAAGAAAGAAAGAGATAGTTACTTCCGTTTGTATTAATGACCACTTAGAGTAGGAGATAGTTACTTCCGTTTGTATTAATGACCATTAAAAGTAGGAGATAGTTACTTCCGTTTGTATTAATGACCATTTAGAGCAGGAGATAGTTACTTCCGTTTGTATTAATGACCATTTAGAGCAGGAGATAGTTACTTCCGTTTGTATTAATGACTATCCAGAGGGCGCTATGCGTGCTTTATTATTATGTTTTTACAAAATCTCAGACAACAGTATCTGGAAGTGTATCTCATCGCTGGAGATTTTCTAATAAGAATCTCCCATCGATATTCTTTTATGTTCAAAAATACAGATAAATATTACACCAGTAGCATATTTGAGGTTTAAACCACCGGAATTCTTCACTGATTATGGCATTCTTTATTGTTAGAACATCTAGACGTATATCAGATATTGTGCTTATGAAGTATCTATCATAATACTATCAATAGGATTGTGGGATTGTTGCTGAGTATGCTATGTAATGTCCTCCGCAGAAATGGAGTGCAGTCAAGAATTTTCTTACGTCTACAGGTAATCAATATCTTTACTATCTCCTTTGGTAATTAAGCACTTGCATCAATCTCTTGTTCTTGGATTACAAAAGTATAATATTCAGAATGCGATATGGTAGTCATTTGTCCTAGAGAGGCTACATTTCCTGTGGATGTTGGCATCATTCCCAACTGTATGTGTATATATATATATATATATATATATATATATATATATATATATATATATATAATACATAATTATTAGCAGGTATGCTCCTTTCTCTTTCTCTCCTTCTCTCTCTCTCTGTGTTTCTTTATATATAGAGAGAAAATGAAATAAAATAAATTCTAAGTCAGTAAAATTATAAACGTTAATTTCAATATTTATAGTGAGTTCTTTATTTGTTGTTTTTATGCATCTAAAAGAGCTTATTTTAAATTTTATACATAGATATATACGCACATTTACACCCCCCTCTCTCTCCCTCCACACACACACACACAGAGACACATATATATACACACCATAAAAAGTCAGGTGGTATCAATGGTGAATACATTTATTTAACCGCTTAACATCATTAGGATTACGGCCGTTTTGCAGCCATCTTCATGTTGCAATAATTTCGGAGTGGAATAAATTATGCTTCCACGTTTGTATTAATATGCATCCAACGCATTATACAACACCTTTGCCTTTTATCTCTTCGGATTTGATGGAATAAAATGTCAGTGAAGCACTGAGGTTGATGAAATCGACTAGTCTCCTCCTCTCGAAATTGCGGACGTTGGACCCCTGCAACGGATTGGCGTTTCGTTCAAGAGATATCGGTCACTTACAGGAGATATCGGTCACATAAAAGGGATCTCTTAAGATCGAGTAACCGGTATTAAGAAGTACTACGGCTATTAGATTTTTATTTGAGGACGTTCTTATTTGAGGAAGTTTTACAGTCAGGTAGACTGAGCTAGTATGAGTTAAACGTTTTAGATGCGGACTCAGAACTACATGGCATATATATAGATTATTGACTGAATTCATTGATTACTGACTCTTCGACTTGACAAATAACAACTCGCAATTCACCCCCCCCCTCACACACACACACTGCATTGAAGTAACGGTTGTGAAATGTTTAATTCGCAACGTTTAAATTCACTGAAGTCCATATATTTGAAATAACGACATACTGTTTCAATTAATCATAATTTTTTAAGTATCAAGGTATCGTGTATCTGAAAATCTTCTAATTTCATTTAAGCCGAGAACATACATTAAGCTTTAGAAATATCAGTGGAGAAGAAAAAAAAAAAAAAGGAAACAAAAGGAGAAAGAAAAAATCGCCATATTTTCTAGTTAGAGTCTGCCAACAAGGAATGAATCTCTGGTCCAGCCAGAACTAACCAACGAAGCACCGGTTCTAATTAAGACAAAAATGGTGAAAAGAAATAATTCACACGAAGAATATCGCAAGAATCGAATCGGTTAAACTGTCTTTTAATTGGAATTGAAAAGAAAAAGATGATGGAATCAATGGAAATTGGTACTTATTTTTTTTTTTTTTAGTGATTTGATAAAAATCCGTGTTTCTTACGTCTGTGTACGTTCTGAGTTCAAATCCCGCTGAAGCTAACTTTGCATTTCATCCTTTCTGGGTCGGTAAAATAAGTACCAGTGGAGTCCTGAAGTTGATCTAATCGATTAACCACATCTACAAATAAATGAATTAATTAAAATGTCTGGCTTTTGCCAAAATTTATTATACAGAGTCAGAATTAGTTAGGATGCCATTGCTACACATTGTATTACATAAATAGTTGCAGGCATGGCTATGTGGGGAAGAAGTACACTTTTCAAACATGTGGTTTCGGGTTCAGTCCTACTGTGTGACACCTTGCGCAAGTGTTTTTCTACTATAAACCCTTGCTGGCCAAGGTCTTGTGAACGGATTTGGCAGATTGAAACTGTGGAAATCCGTGGTACGTATTTACGCGCGCGTGTGTATGTGTGTATGAGTGTGTGTACCTGTGTTTGTCTCCCACCATCCTCAACTGACAATCGGTGGTGGTTTGTTTAAGAAACCCGATAAAAAAATTCTGGGATCGTTATGTTCGACTAAAACCCTTCAAGATGGCAGCCCAGCATAGCCACACTCTAAGGACGGAAGCAAGTAAATGCAAGTAATAAAATTAAAGTCTTTAAATGTTCCCAGTAAAGGGTTCGGTTGTTGACCAGCGTTTTAAAAGGCAACGGAAATATTCCAAAACAAGAGCACTCAGAGAGTGCAAACCTCCGTCAAGGCAACACCAACGTCCCCTCAACGATTAGCCAGAGATGATTCTTAAAATGAGAATATTTGAAACAAATTCGACTGCTCTCACAAATGAGAATACTAAAAATGAACCAGACCGCTCTCAAAAATTAATTAAAAAAAAAACAGGTAAAATAATCTGGAATCCTTGTCCGGTACCGAATCAATCCCAAAATCTAATCAGTTCGTGCCAGTCACGAGGCCAAACATTCCTGAAAGTTTCATGCGAATCCATCCAGCGGCTCTTGAGATATCTTGTCCACGAACAAACAAACACGACTGAAAACAATACCTCTGCCTTAGCGAAGGCGCAGGTAATAAACCCTCAGTTATGAGTGGCTGTGTGGTAAGACGCTTGCTTCCCAACCACATAGTTCCGGGTTCAGTCCGACTGCGTGGTACCTTGGACAAGTAAGTGTCTTCTACTATAACCTTGTGAGTGGATTTGGTAGACGGAAACTGAAAGAATCTCGTTGTACTTTATTTATCGACCCCAAAAGGATGAAAGACAAAGTCGACCCTGGCAGCATTTGAACTGAGAACTATAGCTGACTTGGAGCCATGAAATGACTCTGAGGAAGTTATGTTACATTCAGCTCAGACTGCCTTGCTTCTTATAGCAGAAACATCTGTAAGCCAATGAATTACATTACGCGATTCTTGTTTCCTTGTCATACACGCACACATGTATGTATATAAATAATTTTTTTTATTTGATCCCCATTGCGTCACCAACAAAATACACAGAAAAACTAATTTCAAATTTTGGCACAAAGCCAGCAAATTCGGGGAGGGGCGGCAGTTGATTACAGCGCCCCCAATGTTCAACCATTATTTATTTCATCGACCCCTAAAGAATGAAAGACAGAGTCAACCCCGGCAGTATCTGCACTCTGAACGTAATGACGGACGAAATGCCGCGAAGCATTTTGTCCGGCGTGCTAAAGATTCTCCCGGCTAGCTGCCTTACCACGAACGCAAATATTGAAATCCGTTTGTCTATTGGAATGCTAATGGTTTCTCTAATTTAAACATGCAAGAAACAACCACCCATGGTCAGCCAGTGCCTTTGGTTTTGGTACCCATTTCTGACATTTCGAAGTACCATTGCATTTAACAGTGAAAAGCTATACTGAGAAGTACAAGAGGGCGTCTGTTGAAAATATACATTAACGACCACAAGCTGGACGTTCAAGATTGATTATTTCCTCACTACATGGGTTTCCATTTAAGCACTGTGGCTGCCTAAGACAGTTCATGTTTTGTAGCATTTAATTTTGTCTCGCTACTGTCTGCATTTAAGTCTCGTAGGGTCCACCCTTTTCGAAACTCCCTCCGGTCTCCATAAGATATGTACCAGTAGTACACAAGAATCTCTTCAATCGGTTCTATACGCTCCTTGCAAACGTTGGCCAAATCAGGAGGGATCTGTATTATATCACCACTAATACTGTTTGTAATTTATAACTTTCTCACTGTTAATACATTCTGCCTTGTTTGTTAATCTCCTTCTAGTATATCATATTTAGAGCATGGCTTGTTAATTATCAGTGTTAAACTCCACTTCAGTTTCTGCCGTTATTTTATTTTATAGGAGATCATTTTTAGTAATCAACTTTCTCAGAGACACTTGTTTATTTCATTTTCTAAACGAATCAATCATTTCTCCATCAATAACCTTCTGACTTCGTATTAAAACTTGTTTAATTACAACGCTGAGAAATAGCAAACGCATAGCTTGTAATCCTTCTGGATAATGTTGATTGAAAGGTTGGTGGATACGAATATATTTTTAAATATTTAGAACCCCACATGTAATTTCTATGTATGCCATTAGAGGGCAGACGTCTAGCCGGTAGATTTTAATGATGAAAAGGTAAAATAAAACTAAATAAATGGAAATAAAACAAAATATATGAAGGCAGGTTCAACTCACCCGTCTCTTATTTCTACGTTAGGTCAACGAAGGTCGATACAAGTTAAATATTGAAGCTTTTCAAAACTGGCAATAAAAATCAGATATATACCATACGAACAACGTGTTACCATGGTGATTAATAGAATTGTGTATTAATGTGAAAACATATCAATATCAATTATTTGTTTTAGAAATATAATTAATTGCTGAGTATTAGAAACTTAATTAGATTTATAATTACTGTCACAGTGAAATAGAGAAATAAAGTTATGTTTTTTAGGTCCTTAAGAATTTTACCAATGCTATTAGCGATAGACTGGTTGAAGTTTTAAAGAACCAGATAAAATGCCTCGCTGCATTTAGCTAAGATATTTTACATTCTGAGTTCAAATCTCACCGGTTTTGTCTTTCATTTTCTGGGTTCGTTAAAATAAAATTGGTTAATTATTGTGTAGATTTATATTTTTGTAATATACGCTTAGATGTGTCTTGAAATTATAGTTGAAGCAAGAGAGAATACATTACCATATTTTCCGGTGCACAAGTCGAATTTTTCAGACCAAAATTTACTGTCCCGCTCCATAAAAGGCAGCTGAACTTATAACACCAAGATGACCCTGGAGGGCTAAAAGTTGCACGTGAAATGCAACAGGACTTGGAAAGATAACGACGATGTTTGATTATTTACTCTACGTGTTTACAGAATATTTTATATTGACTTCTGTGCCGGAAAATACCCATATAATAAGAAAGAACTCGATGTCTTCGAAACAAACCACTTAACCACATCGCCATATTGACACCCGAAGGTTTTTTTTTCGTTCATCCCTGCTGAACCAAACATCTCGTTCTGACAAACACTTAGTAGTATTGAATAGTGTTGCTATTGTTGTTTAACCACAGGCCAACCCTGATCTGACAAATCTGTGACCAAAGGCGTTCCAGTCACGACGTACCCGAGTTTTTTTTAGTGATATCTTGGACTAAATCATCTGATGTATCCAGTCTTCCTTTGGAATTTGATTCAATGGAGATTTGTTTGTTGTTTTTGGAATGAGATATCACGTGATTTACTACTGCCTTCGTCACAACACAATGGTCACAATCACTACCACTACTATGACCACCATCACCATCATCTCCAACACCACCACCACCACAACAACAGTGCTACTATCAACATCGCCGCCAGAATAAAATACACGCCGATTCGGCCATCACCGCGACCAACACCATTAACGCTACAAGCACAGTCACGAGCACCGCCGCATCATACCTACCAACCAACACGACTACAATCAAGATGCACTGCACGTACCAACGAAGGAGCCTCTGCGTAGTCACTCGACCAGTTAGAAACGGCAGCCAAATCTCCATAAGACCACACCCTTCAATGTTGGGAACCAAAGGTCATCCAGTAATGTAGTACCACTCACTGCAAGAAAGACTGGACGTCATGGCTGGAATGCCTTTCAGCACACTGGCCTGGCACTGAACAACGGTAACAACAACCGCAACAACAACAACAACAACAACAACAACAACAACAACACGACGATACCTATCATCATCATTACCAACAAACACTTATATCTTACCATAATCAACAGGAACGAACCAACGAGGAAGTCTCAAGACAGCCATTTTAGCTGCTAGAATCAACAGTCAAATCTCCCTCAAATCGCACACTACCACTTTTAAAATGAAGGACACGAAGTCATGCTGAAATATACGCCTGATTAAAGACGGAATGGCTACAGTTGAAACATATCTGATCATGTGTTCTCCACCATTTTGAACTTTGGGTTACGAAAAAGTGCATCACTGCGACGATAACAACAGCAACAGCATCCTTCAGAATTTGTTCAATAAGCAAATAAAAAAAAAAGCTGTTTTTTTTTCTTAATCACTTAGGTTAGCGAAACTAATCCTGACTGGTTCAGATGTAAGTAACACCGATACCAACATCCTACAATATATCATGTATAGTACAAAACATTAACTGAAAAAAAAAAAAAAATAAATAAAATAAAAGAAAGAAACGAACGACTATCACAGCTCCATGGACGGCTCAGTAACCTGGATTACATGCATACATAAGTTCCCGCTTGCCATTCTGGAGAGAGCAGAAAGATGGAATTTTAAATTCACTTCAGAGAGCAATTAATGGCGGATTCAACTTTGTTTTACACACTTACCAGCAGGAGATAAACCATTAGAAAAAAAACCAGTCGATTTGTCATATCTATAACAAAGCAACAGTTAACAGTTATAAATGTTCTTGAATTATGGGCCTTGAATGTGTTTCTGTAATCATCAATAGGAATCCGCTACCTTTTATCTTTTACTTGTATCAGTCATTGGACTGCGGCCATGCTGGGGCACCGCATTGACGGGCTTTAACCGAACAACACGATCTCAGTACATGTATTTAAAAAAAAAAAGTCTGGTACTTATTTTGTTCCTTTTTTTGGTTGAAGCGCAAAGTTACAGAGATGTAAATAAGTCAACACCATTTCTGAAGTGGTGGTGATGAAACAAAAACAGGCATAAATACACACACACACACACACACACACACACACACACACACACACACACACACACA
>NC_068988.1:93360422-93364558 GCF_001194135.2 Octopus bimaculoides
TCAAAAAATAGTTTACATAAAAGCATTCAGATGAGGAAATAAAATTTTTTACAATAAGAAGAAAAAAATTATATTTTTACTCCTGCGGTAACTCCCAACTTTACTTTATTATGTATATATATGTGTGTGTGTGTGTGTGTGTGTGCGTGTGTGTGCGTGTGTGTGTGTGTGTGTGAGAGAGAGAGAGAGAGAGAGAGAGAGAAAGAGAGAGAGAGAGAGAGAGAGAGAAAGAAAGAGAGAGAGAGAGAGTGAGAGAGAGTGTGTCTAACTATACATATATATGCGTATAGATATATGTAGGTATATCTATCTATCTATCTATCTATCTATCTATCTATCTATCTATCTATTTATTTATGTGTGAGCGTGTGTGTGTGTATACGTGTATGCATATATGTATCTGCACGCATACATATATGAATGTTTGTTTCTGTGTCAAGTTAGAAATGAAAACAATTTGATATTAAAACTACAGACTCGGTCAACACTTTTTCTTTAGCACGATACGCGTTTATCCATCCGTACACACATCCATCCATCCGTACACACATCCATCCATCCATCCATACACACATCCATCCATCCATACACACATCCATCCATCCATCCATACACACATCCATCCATCCATACACACATCCATCCATCCATCCATCCATACATGCATATCAAATCAGGAGATTATTTATTCATCGTTATGTGCTCCAAGAGGGCACAGCTTAGATTTTAACCCTACGAGCATTCATAAATTATGTGTGTGTGTGTGTGTGTGTGTGTGTGTGTGTGTGTGTGCATGTATGTGTGACGGTAATATGTACAGCCATATGAAAGCCTAGTCTCTACAACATCACACTCGTGTGACACATCTTAGCCATGTCCCTTGAGGGTTTAATCCAAAACAGTACTTAAGAGATTTTAGAAAGTTAAGTCATACAAAGAATCCGAAACGTAAGTCAGAAAAAAAGGAAGAGGAGGCGGAGAAGTAGAGGGGGAGGGGGAGGAGGAAGGAGAAGAAGAAGAAGAAGAAGAAGAAGAAGAAGAAGCATACTGACATAAAATTGAATGTGTAATAAGAATCTAATAAATAACTTAAAACAATTCCTTCTAACACACACACAATCACATATACATACATGCATGCATGAATATACGTATATGCACGCGCACACATACACTCTCTCTCACGCACATATGTGCCCATGAGTGAGTGGACAAACGAAAGAAAACATACATTAATTCAATAACAAGTTAACTCAGCCCCATGAAACTTAAAATTTCGAAGGGTCGAAAAACGAACAAAGCTAAATTTAATGGTGAATGAAAACAGACTGTAAATAAATGGATGATATTCATATATACATGCATGCATGCATACATACATACATACATACATACATACATACATACACATAGATACACACACATACATCCATACATCCATCCATCCATCCATCCATATATACATACATACATATATACAATCATGGCTGTGTAGCAAGAAGCTTGCTTCCCAACCACATGGTTCCAGGTTCAGTCCCACTGCATGGCACCTTGGGCAAGTGCCTTCTACTATAACCTCGGGCCGACCAAAGCCTTGCGAGTAGATTTGGTAGACGGAAACTGAAAGAATCTCGTCGTATATATATATATATATATGTGTGTGTGTGTGTGTGTGTTTGTGTGTTTGTCTTTGTCTGTCCCCACAACATCGCTTGACAACCGATGCTGGTGCGTTTACGTTCCTGTAACTTAGCAGTTCGGCACAAGAGACTGATAGAATAAGTACTAGGCTTACAAAAATTAAGTCCTGGGGTCGATTTGCTCGACTAGAGACGGTGCTCCAGCATGGCCACAGTCAAATGACTGAAAGACATAAAAGAATAAAAGAATATGTGTGTGTGTAATACCTATACACCATAGCATTTTCAACCATTTCGTCAGAGGGTCACATATATTGCACTATTTTCATTCTGGCGGGTATCACATATTACGAATCCCTTTTAATGGACTCCTTTCCCAAACTGCTTTTGTTTTTGTTTATTTAACTGCGTTGCATTGAACCATGATATAACAGCTGGTAGGGGTACATTGATAATCAATAACACATCCTTGTATACGGCTCGAAACATCATGGTTTCATCGATACAAATGCTTAAAACAGACGATCGCTGTCAATGTAAATTGATCTCCAGTGATCTATTCTGCACTAATATGATCTGAAATGTCCATCAGTACATCGTCTTTTCTAATCTCTGAGTAAATCAAGCGAAGTGTTTAAATAAGTCGCTTGTTGATACATTTGCTCACCATTCACACGATTGATATATCATTTTACAGAGATTGCTTATTCCGCAGTGTGTGTTTGTCTTTCAATCGTTTAGTTTAAAATGTCTCAGTGTTTATAAAGAGATTAACGTTTCTGCCTCAATACAAACTGCTTCCTCTGCGCTTCGGCGGTGGCGGTGGCGGCGGCGGCGGTGGTGTTGGTGGTGCTGATGGTGGGGGAAGACAAGTTCCTCCAGCTAAGTTTACTTTTCGCCACTATCGCTGTGGCCTCCCCCACTTCCTCTTTTATACGTACATATACATACAGATATATATGTGTGTGTGTGTATACATACATATATATTATATAAAGAGAGAGAGAAAGAGTGAAAGAGAGAAAGAGAGAATGAGTGAGAGAGAGAAGGTGCATACACATACAAATATAAATGTGTGTGAGTGTATCTGTAGGTGGGTGCATGTGTTAAGGCTTAAATTTTACGTATATACATGCATACATTCATACATACATACATACATACATACATACATACATACATACACACATATATATGTATATATATGTAAATTTAGATAATAGGGGTGAAAAATTGAATATTAATTTGATTAATATCAATTTAAAACTAGTGGCCTCGCAAATTGAAAATCTGAAGATTCAGAAAAATTAGAAGACCCAGAAAAATTTCGAAAAATTATATTACATATATATAAGAGGGTTGACCACTAAGTGGGCATCCATTTTGCTTGAAGAAGACCACCTATGGTCTGACCACTAAGAAAAGATTGTTCTCAAGAAAATTCAGCAAACACCACAACGTAAGCGAGCAAGACAAATGAAAAACTACAAAATATAAAGATTAATCAAAGACCGGTTTCGTTATCACTTACGTAATTACTGACGTAATTGTCCGCAACTCTTCAGTGTGATCGTCTTGGCAATATAACTTGCAGAACTACACACGAGACGTCTGCTAACTGTGGTTCTACACTTGCAATCGAAAAACTCAGGTAAGAGCAGGAAAAACCAATCTTACTGCGTGTATGCAAAACATGTGGAGACTCACGGATAACAAGCAAATTGAAAGATCTACGAGAAATGAACGTCTTTATCTGGGAATTGAACTTGCACATTTCAGTTTCGCTCTGCAGACTCACTCACTGCAAGGGAGCCTCTACGACCTTCTAGAAATAGTACCCATATCTGTGAAAGGAAGGACATGCCAGGTAATGTAATTTTAGATGAAAAAAGGAACGATACGTTCGTGTCAAGAATACTTTTGATCGCACAGTCGTTACCGTACGCCAAGGTTAACTTTACCGATCTTCCTTTCGGGAATGATAGCATACTCTATGCTATCATACTCTATGCTATCAGGCAAGAACTGTGGGGAGACGTAATTTACTTGTCCTCTCCCTTCCAAATATCTGTTCTTGAAACTCGCAACGGATCGGTGTCCCCTTCAAGGGGAATGTTGTAACCTCAGTCACTTATACGTCATGGAAACAGGGCTTATGAGGGCCGGAACGAAAGAACACGCATAAACATATACATACGTCCACGTATACACACACGCAGGTGATCTCACACGTGTTTATACGAATAAGGAGATATTCACACACCCTGTAACGATTTGGACTTAAAAAAACCAAAATGAGGATTATGGAGAAACTGACAGATTTTGACGAGTCAAGATTAACTTAAAATTAATTTAAACTGCAGTGAATAATTCAGACACACGCACGTGCGCGCGGACCCATACGCTCACATATATATGTATGGCTTATGTATGTCTGTGTGTGCGTGTACATATATATGTATATGTATATGTATATATATATATATATATATATAT
>NC_068988.1:93364612-93364807 GCF_001194135.2 Octopus bimaculoides
TGTGTGTGTGTGTGTGTGTGTGTGTGTGTGTGTGTATGTGTGTGTGTGTATATGATGTATACACCACACACACACACACATAAATTTTTGCGGACAGAAATGTGATGTATATTCGTTTATATATATTCATATGAATGTTGTTCTCTAAATATGCATATCTATCTATCTATCTATCTATCTATCTATCTATCTATC
>NC_068988.1:93364817-93366119 GCF_001194135.2 Octopus bimaculoides
CTATCTATCTATCTATCTATCTATCTATCTATCTATCTATCTCAATATGTGTGTGTGTGTGTGTGTGTGTGTGTATAGTGAAGACGCATGGCTCAGTGGTTAGAACGTCGAGCTTACGGGAAGTGAAAAAGTCTTTAACATTTCGAGCCTACGCTCTTCCACAAAAAGGAACACAGAAAGAAACAAGGAGAGAAAATAAAGAATGTGTAGTAGCTAGCGATTTATCATGCCGAATGATATATATATATATATATATATATATCGTGGGCATCGGTACCATTTTCCTCTTCCTCCGTTTTTCCATTCTCCGAACTTTCCATCTTTCCGACGAAGGGCTCTGCCCGAAACGTCATACACTTTCTCTTTCCTTTCCCGAGCGTCCAATAACACTATCCGTACCACGTCCTCACTTTGTTGTTTTTTTTTGTTATTGTTTTTTGTGTTTTTTTAAAGTACCATTCTTATGAATTTATATATATATATATGTATGTATATATATATATGTATATATACTGAGAGAGAGAGAGAGAGAGAGAGATCTATACATATACGTACAAAAATATATATATATAAATATATATATATATAGATACACACACACACACACGTATATGAGTGCAAATGTATATATCCATGTATACATATATGAGTATATATATATGTGTGTGTGATTCTGTGTGTCTGTAGACATAGACATCCGCATGCACCTCAGTGTCTACTTACACAAGTAATGTCAACAACAGGCTCCTTTTTTCTGTTGCTGGGGCCCTTTATTTATTGGTCTCTAATCCAGGCGCACAACTATATGTCACATCGACTTGCTCCTTGTTGACTGTGGCCCCATAGTGCGAAAAAAAAAAAGAAAAGAAAAGGCAAGAAAAAATAATGATGCAAAAAATGAAGGAAAACACACAGATAAATATAAATAAAAACAAAACAAGTAAAAAGTAAGGTCTGTTTTAAAAGGACCCCAGATTTGCAACACTCGAACAGAAATGAATGGGGATGTTAATACCGTAAGCGACCAATATTTAGAAGAGCGGACGCTTCAGTTATGCATATTTGTTGGAGTGAAAGTGATAGATAGATAGATAGGTAAAGAGAGAGAGAGAGAGAGAGAGAGAGAGAGAGAGAGATGAAGGAAGAAAGGGAGGGTGATAAACCGAGGAATTGAAGGGAAGAGAGAGTGTGTTAGATGAAACTTTCTCTGGTTAAATGTGTGTCTCATAATTATTGTGAATGAACAATATTTAAGAAAGGAAAAGAGAGAGAACACGTACACTACGTATTCATTCAGATAGC
>NC_068988.1:93366644-93371448 GCF_001194135.2 Octopus bimaculoides
GGGGGGGGGGGCTGCAATGGAGGTATCGGGGACGTCCAGTTTACCTACGTGACGACCGAACAAGGAGACACACTCTTTAACGTTAGCTTCAAAGAGTATCGGGAAAAATTCCTGCCGGATCTTTATCTGCCCACCACACCTTGCTCAGACCTTTCATTACACTTTCGTACCTGAAAGCGAGTTTTCGATCAGAAATGTTGCTTCACCTTATCACAGACACTGATTAACAAACAAAGGAATTTTATTTGATTTTTTTTAATTATAAGAAATAAATTTAATATAAATGATAATCTTTTATCTTTGACGTGTTTCAGTCATTGGACAGCGGCCATGCTGGGGCACTGCCTTCAAAAGTTTAGTCCAGTGTTTCTAAACGAGGCTCCATATGACTTGGATGTCTATATAAAAATTGAAGGCGGCGAGCTAGCAGAGTGGTTAGCACGCCGGGCGAACTACTTAGCGTTATTTCGTCAGTCTTAATGTTCTGAGTTCAAATTCCGCCGAGGTCGACTTTGCCTTTCATCCTTTCGGGGTCGATAAATTAAGTACCAGTTATACACTGGTACCCGAATATGCATCTGTATATACATGTAGATGTAGGTATGTACATATATGTATGTATACATATGCTTATATATCATTTTTATTATATATATATGTTACATATGTAGGTGTGTATATATTATATTAGATTGATAGATAAATCTGTATATGTATATATAGATATAATTTCACTATAAATATATGAATATATTTATAGTGAAAGTATATCTATATATACATATATACATATACAGATCTATCTATCTATCTATCTATCTATCTAATATAATATATACACACCTACATACTCACACATATGTAACATACACATATACGAAAACTCTCTCTCTCTCTCTCTCTCTCTCTCTCTCTGGGTTGATCCTAAGATGATTGCAGAAAACAAGTTAAACCAAGACTAGTAAAAGTAAATGTCGGCTGAGTGAATTATCTTTTCTTTCTGCATATCTAAACGTTTTGCTTCTTCCACAAAATTATGGTTTATAGCGGTTTCTTCTGAATGTTAATAAACTAATTTTTCCAGCTGCTTTCATAGTTGTCTTTCTTATGGGGGCTCTCGTTAGCTTTCTCGTAAATATCTCGTTAAGTTTCTCGTAAATTTATGTGGTTCTCTTTCTTATGTGACATCACGCGAAGATAACTCATGAGAAGTTGTCTCAGAGTTCATTACTTAAACAGATTTTCGAATATTTAGAGTTTCTCTTTGCTCACAAAAGTACGTGGAACATAGAATATAGTGGTGCAACGTCTATCTTTATAGAGCTATCTCGAAGCAAATTATCTAGTACATAGAATGTGAGACAAATGTCATATACATAGCAATAAACCCAGCAGGTAGAATGTCTTTATTCAACAGAACAGCTTATATTATTCACTGTTAGTGTGTAAATTCGTTGCAGAAACAAATATGATATTGTTGTTGTTGTCTAACAGAAATAACTTTTTCAATGAAAGTTGTAGTATTTTGTTTTTGTTCGAGAAGCATCCTTCGGTATCAAATCACAGGCGGATGAGATGTGACAAGGGTATTTATGTGTAATGGCGATGGAAAGAGCGGAGTATTAGTAATGGCTGACGAAAGCCTTAACTTCAGTTGAAGAACAATTGTAAGCTAAAACGATTCTTTGGAACTATCATTAGGAGACTCAGAACTAAACTGCGGTGGTGAATGAACTCGTATTCCAAAGTCGACAACCTGATATTTGACCAACCATTTAACCGTAACGAATCAAGTTGCATTATTTTTATTCTGATGCACACGTATTGAGACAAGCTATGAAATTGTCAACTTTAAAGCTCATACTGTCGGTTTTATTTGTATTGTTGCTAAATAGATTCAATATAGTCAAAAGTGGTAATCCAGAGAAATCTGAAATGAAAATCCGGAAAATATTTCTGTATAAACTCATCCATTCATCTCCACCTTGCCAAGCTCATCATCATCCTCATCCTCACAGCTTTATATTCATCGGTGAGATCTACGAATATGTCTCAGCTGTGGCTGTTGGAAGTAGATTGTCTCTCAACTATGCCAACTTGTTTGTTAGCTATTTGTCCGAAATCAGCCTTTCCATATCTCGTTTCTTTACTTCTGTACCTCCAAGAATCTCATGTACTGTTTAAAGTGCATATTATGCAGATCAGCTTACGTTAGGTCAAATAGTCACAGATTATATTACGGACCACCTGAGATATCCGACATGATACCCAACATGATAACAGCTCACCTGTCGTTTGTCACTTCCACTCATCGGACCATCCAGCTCGGCATCTTCTTATTTTCGATCTTGTTTTGCATACCGAATCCCGACTTCCCGTCTTGAAAAAGAAGAGGAAGATATATTCTTTCTTTGAACTTACTAGCCACAATAATTCTCAACTTTTTTTCCTTTAACCGCTTTTTCAAATATTCAAATATACACAAGCCATATCGCTTTAACAATCATACATACACTTATGCTATTAACACATGCACAAACACACACATATATACTCACACGCTTGCTATTTTCTATCGTTGACGCCACTACAATTCAGCGAAAAGAAATATACAAAGGAATTGTGTTCATCGAACCAAACCTACAATTTCGCCCTCCTTCCGATCCTGTCACTGCCACCATCATAGATGTATGTGAACCAGTGATTGGCTCCGTTAAGCATCCGTATTAAGTAATGACGTTATTGTTTGCAATTACAATATGAAATAAATACATACATTGTAAAACAATAATGTGACCCTACCACTTACTATCTCTTCTTCGCTTAGACGAAGGGCGAAGAACCGAGGCGTTAAATTATTCAGTCCAAACAGCAAAAGTGCAGTAACACTTATCGAACTTCCATGCGCTTATTTAAAATAATATCACGGCATTTTCTTCCTTCAATACTTTTCTTTACATCTTTTCATTTTTCCTACTCTATTTCTTTCATTATTTCATTGTTTGTTTGCTTGTGTTTGTTTTTTCTTTCTTCGTTCCTTTCATTCTATCTTTTCTCTCCTTCCTTCCTTCTCTTCTTCCCTTCTTTCTTTCTTTCTTTCTTTCTTTCTTTCTTTCTTTCTTTCTTTCTTTCTTTCTTTCTTTTTTTCTTTTTTTCTTTCTTTCTTTCTCCCCCTTCCTTCCTTTCTTTTTCTCCTTCGCTTCTTTCTTCATATACATACATACATACATACATACATACATACATACATACATACATACATATATATATATATATATATATATATATATATATATATATATATACACACATATATATAAATGTATGAATATGTATTTCTTCAAATCCAGCCATCAGTTCGTTGGCACCTCCTGCAATCTCAAATACCAAACATCGCAGTGCCAACGATAGTGAAATCTGAAACTTTAGCACCGCATGAAATTCGAGTCTCTACATTTTCATGGGTAAATCTCGAGCCCTGCAAGTTAATATCGTAATGGGGGTGGGGAGAGGATAGGAGGGGAATGGGGGAATGGGTGGATGGGGTGTATGGAGGATGGGGGTGAGTGAAAATGGATAGAAAGAAGTAAGTCAACAACAGGCTGACTTCAAACTCGATTCTAGATTGCTGTCTGTCTGTCTGTCTGACTGCACGGCTTTGACTGTGGGGGAGTCTCTTCCGCTCTCTCTGTTTTACTTTCTTTTTCATTTCGTTCTCATCATCATCACCACCACCACCATAACAAGCAGTATGTGCATCATTGCACATACTGATCCCCAAGTTTTTCACTACCTGTGACTCTCGGATTGCAGTGCCTTTGGGTCCTGTATAAGCTGGCTGCGGTGCATTTGTGCGTTGATAGTGCAGTGCTTGAAAATTTCCTGCATTAAACTGCATATTTACTTCATCCTAATTGCATATTGCATTCAGGTCCCGCTGTAAGCTTGCAATGTCATCTGGATTTTTTTTATTGCCTGTGATAATTTTGTATCATCGGCGTAGCTAGTGACAGTAGCTATCTGAGTGTCCATGGGCATGTCGAAGAGGGATGTTACAAACAGTAATGGCCCCAGACAATTCCTTGGAGGACCCCCACTTAGAATCTGAGATCCCTCAGAAAGGGCACCATTGGCTGTAAATGATTGACATTTGGCTTTAAGGAAGTCAGGCAGCCAGTTTCCTCCGTTAACAATAATGCCAGAGTCTCGCAGCTTGTGATATCATGCCATGGTCTACCTTATCAAAGGCATTTGTAAAGTCAAGATATACCACACTGACATCTGAATGGTCAAGAAGCTGTCTCAAGACCCAGCCATAGTGCTGTAAGAGGTGTGTGAGGTAGCTTCTTCCTAGATAGAAGCCATACTGTGTATTAAGTAATTTTCTTCAAGGGACATTACACACGCACACACACACACACACACACAAACACACACACACACACACACAAACACAAACACACACACACACACAAACACAAACACAAACAAACACAAACACACAAACAAACACACACACACACACAAGCATATATATGTATGTATATATGTATATGCATATATAAATCATACATATAAAAATTCGCGAACATACATACATATATATACATATATATGCTACCACACATTCACACACATACATATCTATACATACACAGAAATGTGTATATCTATCTATCTATCTATCTATCTATCTATCTATCTATCTATCTATCTATATATATATATTCTCATCGAAAATGGAAAAGAGTACCAATGTTCCCATGTGACAAACTTGATAATAGTTTAGAGATTGCTACTTACA
>NC_068988.1:93374250-93376172 GCF_001194135.2 Octopus bimaculoides
TATATATATATATATATATATATATATATATATATATATTTACGACAGGCTTCCATACAGTCTCCGAAACCAAATTCACTCACACGGTATTGGTTGGTGCAGGGCTAAAGTACAAGTCACCCGAGGCGTCGTGCTGCGGGGGGTGGGTGTCATATCTTTTCATATGGTACCTAACGAAATTCTTAGGAATCAATACCACCCAACAACGTTATCAACACGAGCAGCAGTAAACAACACCAACAACAACAACAACATTTCTAATAGTAGTAACAGCAGCAGCAGCAGCAGCCAACGCTGCGAAGAAATACTAATAATAATCATCTCTGTTATTTTAACATAAACATCTTCTTGGACTTCGTTTGGATGAGCGAATAATTCCCTCCTTTTATTTAATTGACAGAAAATGCAGGTAAATAATCCTTTGTGCTCCTCCCAAATTAGCTGCCGTATATTAACCAGTTTTTAACAGTCACAGTCTAACATCATCATCATCATCGTCATCGTCACAGTTTTTATTCTTCTTATTGTTGTTGTTGTTTTATTATTATTATTACTATTATTATTGTTGTTGTTGTTGTTGTTGTTGTTATTATTTCTTTTTATCACAAGTTTTGTTGGAACTCTTGGAGACTTGCATGCGTAGCGGGTTTGCTACCTTCAGCCTACTGTACCATGCTATTTGTTCTTTTCAGTTACCTAATACTTTCCAGATTATTATTATTATTATTATTATTATTATTATTATTGTCATTATTATTATTATTATTATTATTATTATTATTATTATTATTATTATTATTATTATTGTTATTATTATTATTATTATTATTATTACTATTATTATTATTATTATTATTGAGTGAGAGAGCAGTGCATGCTATCAAAGTGACACTGGGGTAAAAATATACGAAGCCCACTCGTCTGATAAGGGTACACCAGGCATATGCATCACAACCATATGTGCATGACATGGCGACATGGCGACCTTATATCAAGATTAATAGCGCATGACCCTTGCAGGTGGGGGCCCAGTTAGAATTTTCTTCAGGTCGAGTAAACTATCCCACTCAAAAGGTTCCTGAATATGGGTTGTTTAAGGATGTTGAACGTAACACCCATGTTTCCAGAGGTGAATTATTCAAACCCCAGAGAATTCGTCTCAACACATGGCTATGACGATCCCCCACTACTTCTGCTCGTGATCAGAGATGCCCACATCGTCAGCCACCAAGGGACATGCTCAACTGGTTAAGGTCAAATACCTGACAAGCAAGTCTGTGGTACTCAGCAGAATATTTGCTGCAGCCCAGCTTTTATACCAAGACATATAATTATTATCATTGTTGTTATTATTATTATTAACAACATAGTCTTAGTTTAAATATTATAAAGAATATATTTTGCAGTTGTATCATATTGTATTTTACCTATCTTATTTTTTTTTTAATATCAAATTCAGATATTATGAAAAATATATCTACTAAACACATGAGTAAAAAACAAGACAAAACGGTTCTTGTAACTTGGCTTTTGAGTTTTATATATTCATTATTCTTAAAGAATAATGTTATTGTCAGTTATTTCGAAGCTTCGGCCAGTTAAGTCATCGTCGGACTTCCGACGATGGCTTATATGAACGAAACTTCGAACTCACTGTCGACAACATATATATACAAGTAAACGTATACTCTACAAAAGTATAGAGAAATCCAACAGATAATGTTTCTTTTTATCATAACTGAACTTAAAAGACAAACATTAACAATATATATATATATATATGTATGTGTGTGTGTGTGTGTGTGTGTGTGTGTGTGTGTATACACACACACACACACACATATATATATATATATACACACATATATACATATATACATACATGTATAGATCTGTATATATATATACATATATTCGTATAT
>NC_068988.1:93377253-93378620 GCF_001194135.2 Octopus bimaculoides
TATATATATATATATATATATATTGTAAACAAACTTAGAAACTCTGAGTGAGTTGGTATTCTACAGAAAGAGGGGGAAAAAGTGGCCAAGAAGCAGCTAAAGATAAAGTCAAGAAATTGACCCGATCGCCTGACACCAGGTGGATCAATTAGTGAAAGGTCTTTTAATATGTATGCTGGATCAATTAAGAAAGGGTCCTGTGATATGTACGCTGGATCAACTGGGGAAAGGGAAAAAAAGGCTCTGCAATATGCAAATTCTGTGTGTAACCTGCTGTGTTTATTGTAGAATATTCGTGGGGAATATCATAATCTCGGTCACGTACACGCCATAAAAACCGGCTAAAAGACTTAATTTGTCCTAGGGCTGAAGCTTTGACTGTAGGCCCTCCTAAGGCGTTCAGCGCATTATGCAACATAAAAATTAGCCCATGGAATTGGGCACTTCGAGGCCCTAACATTATTTCAGTTTTCATTAGGGCCCGTTATAAGAGGCATTTCTCCATCCCCTTGCTCCTCGTGTTGATAGTTCTTGTGGATTTTTCCTGCCGTTTCTTTAGGGATTCTCGATATTTTTACAAAGCCAGGTTGCTGACAGACGCATAACCCTCCTGCTTCTACCTCCGCGCTTGGGACTGACATCGGAACAGCTGTAAGGCTTAACACAGACCAAAAACAAAAAAAAAAAAGAAAATTAGAATTAAAAAATAAAAGAAAATTGCAATTAAAAGGTGTCAGTCGTCGTAATTAACGTTGTTAGACAGAAATAAACTCGTAAAAAAGTACTAAAATAGAAGCACGATGCACAGATTATCCGGGTTTAAAACGTATTAGCATTAATGAAATTCCACTGACATTTTTAGCTCATAAACACCCAGGAAGAATGATTTCACGACAATTGGAGACGGTATCAGAAATATTGCAGTCATTGGTAAAAATATTCCTTTGATGTGACAGTCACTAAGTCCTGAATGATGTCAACACATTAAATATCACATATCTATCGCCGAACAATACATACATACATACATACATACATACATACGTATAAATGTTTTATGTATGTTTATATACATGCATATGTATATATAAATGTATATATATTTATATATATATGTATATATGTACACATACACATATATATGTGTGTGTATATATATATATATATATATATATATGTATGTATGTATATATGTGTTTATGCATAAGTGTGTGTCTGTATGTGAATCAAGCCTAATTGTGTTTACTTGAATTACTATCTATCTATCTATCTATCTATCTATCTATCTATCTATCTATCTATCTATCTATCTATCTATCTATATATGTACGTATAATAAAGGTGGCCAATTAATTTACAACCGAAAT
>NC_068988.1:93378998-93380685 GCF_001194135.2 Octopus bimaculoides
ATATATATATATATATATATATATATACTGGGGTTGGACAAAATTATGGAAACACCCAGCATCATAGCATCATAATATTGAAATATCTAAAAAAACCGTCGAAAGCTTGTTTATTTTTATGTTTTTGATTTATTGTTAGTGTTGTTTAATATGTTTTGCTAAAATCGCTGTTTCTTTTCAGACATCATCAGAAAAACTTAATTAAATTCATTAAAATGACAGATCTATCGGACTTTCAAAGAGGTCAAATTGTTGGTGCTCGGATGGCAGGCGCTAGCGTAAGGAAAACAGCCGTTTGGTGTATCAAGAAGTACTGTTTCGAAAGTAATGACAGTCTTTGAGAAAGAGGGAAAACCTCGTCGAAACAAAACTCCGGAAGAAAACCCAAAACATTCAAATAGGGACCGTCGGACTCTTACGCGAATTGTTCGAAATGATCACAAAAGTACAGCTCCCAAAATTACTGCAGAGCTTAATGACCACCTCGAGAACTCAGTTTCCAGAAAAACTGCTCGCCGGAAGCTGCACAAACCCGGATTTTACGAAAGGGCTGCAATCAGAACACCACTACTTTCAAAAACAAACGTTACGAAGCGTTTAGAGTGGAGTAAAAACCTACAGAATTGGTCCCTAAAGCAGTGGAAGAATGTTATTTTCTCGGACGAGTCATCCGTTATCTTATTTCCGACCGCCAGCTGAGTATATGTGTGGAGACAGCCAAAAGAAGCATTTGACCCAGACTGCCTTCTTCCAACTGTTAAACATGGAGGAGTTTAAACATGTTAAACATGGAGAAGTCTGAGTTACTTCTGGTTCTTTGCATCCTCAATTTAAATCCCATTTTTACTATTGGAAAGTTTTTGTATTGCTTGAGGATCTACACCATGTAATGGTGTAGAAAGAATGTCTGTTTTTAGACACTTTTAACTCTTTACATATTTTGGCAAACAGCCATTTGTAATATTTACACGTGCTGCAAGATAGCCGCGTCATAAGTAGCTGGGAGCTGTGCCTGCAACAATAGTGGTGGCAGAGGCCTTCATAACGTGAACAGGTATGCTTCTCAAATTAGTTTTAAACGAAAGGAAAGAAGTGTAATAAAAAATACAATGGATTTGTACTGAAAACATAATTTAGACAGGAAAACATTACAAACAACAAGTACACCACTACCGCACCATTTAATCATTTATAAGTGTTGTTGGCTAAAAAGAACTACTCAACGTGAGCCAGTCTAATAAAAAGGAATGGATGAACTATGCCGCAAAGGACAATGACTCTTTGCTCAACGAATTAATCTAGAAAAGAACGGGAAGAAAAGTTATACTCTCCGCAGTCAAATGACGGAAACAAATAAAGAATAAAAGAATAAAGAATTGTAGAAGAATGGCTAGTTTATAGCACATAAATTTTAGCAACAAAATCTTATATGGACCCGCAAGGGTGATGTGGACCCTGTTGAGAACCACTGATGTTATATCCTAATGCATTTTGCGATTCCTTTGTGCAACAGGTTTTGCATTGTATGCATGGGTCTTTGTAACCAGTAGAAAAAGAATTATTATTATTATTATTATTATTATTATTATTATTATTATTATTATTATTATCATCATCAACATTATTATTATTATTATTATTATTATTCAGTAGTTTTATTTTTATAACGTGCTTTCACTTCACTACC
>NC_068988.1:93383606-93390200 GCF_001194135.2 Octopus bimaculoides
TATATATATATATATATATATATATATATATATATATACATATACTTATGTATACATACATGGTTTATGTGTGTGTGTGTTTATTCGGCTGTAAATCTGTAAATTTACGTCAGTGTTTCTTCTATGATAAATATGATGAATGCGTTACACGAAACTCTTAATGCGTCTAATATAAAGAAAGCAGTAAAATGTTGCAGCTTGGTGGATTCGAACGTGGTGTCTGCTGTAAGCAGTATAGTTAAGCTAACCACCATACCGAGGTGAGATCACTGCTTTTGATCGCTGAAATAAAAGTGTCGTTAGAACAAATTATAATTCAGTGGCGGACAAAGTTCACTTGTAATTGTTGTGGAACTGTTTTTAAAATTGCTAAAACTGTCAGCGTTTAAATTCCAGATATACTTGGATGAAGAGGTGGGGATACATTCCTCTGAGTGCCTTGAGATGCACATAAGCGTCTTTGTAAATCTATGCATCTCGATATAATAAAATTCTAGCAGCCTTTAACAGAACCTCTCCTTGAAAAACCTTTAGAATTTTATTCCAGTTACTGATTCTGATGGTGTACGTGCTAGGATATATTTACTGGGAAATACAGTCTCTGTAGTAACTTGATGAGAAATTTCGACAATTATCGTAAAACAGCAAAAGCTTCCAAGCATGCATAGTAATATTAATATCAGAAACATTAACATAAATTCCAGCCCTGCCCGCAAAATGTTAAGAAGCTCAATTAAAAGTATTTGCAAGCGCATATTCAGCTCGTACTTCAACAGGGAAACTTTTAATCATGCTGCTTATTATTATCATTATTATTATTATTATGACGTATTTCAAGAAAAAGACTTCAAAGATAGAATGTATTAAATACTAATACTAAAAAACACAAAAATAAGAAGCGAAATATTATATGGTTCAATCCACCATAAAGTTTAAATGTTCTTCCCGATGTTGGCAGGATTTAAACATTTTATAGGTGAAATAAATATCAGAGATGCTTTGTCCCACACAGAAACTGCAGGAACCACTCAGGTTTTGCAATCTATTCTAAACCGATTGCAATGCTGGATACCCTTCAGTACAGTCAGCAGGTATTATTTCAGGGTAACAAATGACTCACCCCTTAGCCCGTACACTTCGCAAAATCTAGTCTTAGGGCCAAGAAGACGAGAAGAATGGGTAACGCTTAGACAATATCTTAAAAGACAGCGAGACAAAGATTTTGTGCCTGGTCAGCTCGGGACCAGTGTAAGAAAGGAAAAGATAGGGAAGCTGGCCGCGGGTCACGTGACAGCAACAGGCAGAGGAGAAAGAGAGCAAGAGAGAGGGAAAAAGAGTGACAGGTTTTAGTGTGTGTGTGTGTGTGTATTTACACACATATAAATATATATGCATATACACATTTACACATACTTGTGTGCGTATGTGTGTATGTATATATACATATGTAGATCTATACACAAGTATATGCATAGATATATGTATGTCTGTGTATGTATATGTATATGTATATATGCATATATATATGTATGTACACACACACACACACACACACACACACACATATATATATATACACACATATATATATATATGTATACATACAACTACATGCGCCCACACACACACACATATCTTTACACATTGTCATTTTGTGTGTGCGTGTGTGCGCGCAACTGGGTATTTGGTTTTGGCTTCTAGTATTTTCGTGAAGGTTACTTCATCTGCTAGAGTGCAATCTTCTAAATATACATTACATTTACTGACAGTCATATTCCGAACCTGTCATAAGAACAAGAAACCGCCACAATTTCTATTCCTGACAGGTGGGGGGGGGTGGGGGTGGGGAGATCGTTGCCCCCCAACACTAGACTGGTAATACTTTTCGGTTGAATAGAATGAAAAGTAGCTAATAAAAGAAACTGGACGTTTCTGACAGCAGATACCTCTAAAAAATACCATGCACCCTATGAAACGACTTTATGAAGAACGAGGAGGTCAGAGAGAGATTAAGCCAACGTCTATTAAGCGTCCTCATCAACAAGAACCGACTGAGTTGGTTGGGACATGCTGTAAAACTTGTCGATCAAGTCCTTAAGTGGAACCCTGAAAGTCAAATGCGCAGAGGAGTTCTCTGATGAACTGGCACTGGACAATCGATAGGAACCTTCCGTTGAGAAACCAGTGATGCAATGATGCACTGACCGTGGCTGCTGGCTGATCCTGCCTGGAGTATTTTCACTTTCGTATGAGTTATACGTACATGAGCTGAACTGGCACTCCGTCGCTATCGACGGCGAGAGTTCCAGTTGATCCGATCAATGGAACAGCCTGAAATTAAGGTGTTAGTGGCTGAACACTCCACATATACCACGTGTACTCTTGTGACAAGGATGGTACCTCCTTGAAATACAGGTACCACTCCTTTTTTGCTAACTGGATGGACTGGAACAACGTGGAATAAAGTGTCTTGCTTAAAAGACACAACGCGCCGCCAGGAAACGAACTCAGGACCTGACGATTGTAAGCAGAATACACCTAACAACTAAGCCACGCACCATCATCATCCATCCATCCATCCATCCATTCAACTACATATACAAAGATGCGCGCCATGCCCTCACATGTTCGAACACAAATGTCCACTGAGTACAATCAACTCATGAACGACTGTACGAATTCATACATAGTAACACGGGCACAGGTTAGAACACGTGTGTGTGTGTGTGTATGGACTATATATATATATATATGTATGCACGGGCACACACACACATACACACATTGCGAATGTAATAAGACGTAAAGTGACATCTTATCTATAATCATTTAATAATAAAAAGAATACTACCAATTATGATGATGATGATGATGATGATGATGACGATGATGATGGTGGTGGTGATGGCGTTGGCGGGAGCAATGATTATTGAAAGATCTCTTGTTTAGTGGCCCCAACACATTTTTCTCAAGGGCCTCCTAAGAAGGATGCTATCAACATCGGACCAGAGTGTTACTCTGACGTAGATCGCCTTCCACTAATTATCTCCCAGTGTGGTTGATTTGGCGCAGATAGTAGAGAGCTGCTCCCCCATCTAGAATATAATCAGTTCAAATCCCGCCCAGGTCGAATGACTTTCTCTTACATTCCTTCAAGAATTGGTTAATAAAATATTAATATTTATTTGTTAGAGTCATGAACAAATTGGGTAATTGCTTACCTTCTCATACGACTGATGCTGCCTGTCTCGTTTCTCCATTTGTTTCTTTCGTTGTTCGACAAAAAGTTCGTTTTCTATGCTTTTGTTTTTATGTTTTCGTTTCTCATTTTTTTGGCATTTCTTTTGATGTCCTGTACCCATATATACATGTATATATACATATATATGTAGGTATGTACATATATGTACGGACATATGCATATATTTATACATTATTTATATCATTATATGATCGAATAATGACTAATAATAAGTACATTATAATTAAAAATAATTCAACTGAATCTTAATTATTTCTCTCTCTCTTTCTCTGTGTCTCACTCACACACACACACACACACACACACACACACACACACACACACACACATACATCTATATATATATATATATATATATACATATATATATATATATATATATATATATATATATATATACATATATATACATACATATACATATACACATATACATATATATATATATATGTGTGAGTGTGTGTGTGTGTGTCTTCGATTCCTAGACTGGGCGGTGCGTTGGGTTCTTGAACAAAACACCTAGTGCTCACCTGCTCACCTAGCCAGTGGGGTGGTGTCATTTGATGGCTAAAATGATGCAAAGTGCATTGTGACCAGCGACGTGTAACAGTATCTGATAGTCTGGTCGGTCACGTGAGATATATATATTTATATATCATATATGTTATATATATTATATATATATATATATATATAAGTCATATACATAGATACATGCATATACATATATTTGTGTGTGTGCACGCGCGTCCGAGTGTATGTGTGATTGCGTGTGTTTGTCGCCCCACCGACTGTTTATGCCTCCGTGACCTAGCGGTTTGAGCAAAGAGCCCAATAAAATATGTAACAGATTTTAAAAGCAAACAAGTAGTAAGATCGATTTGTTTGACTAAATCCTTCACGACTGTCCTCCAGCATGGCCGACGCCCAAATGACTGATGAAAGTAAAATCAAGAAAAGTTACATAAATGCAGAATTTCTTCCAGTATATGAAATAAGTATTTACTGTAGACGTTTTGCAGCAATCTTCGTTTCCTTTTCAATCTTGTTCCAATAAAAACTGAATTCTTTATCAGAGACATCTCCCATCAAAACCCCTACCTCCAAAATAATTTTAAAAATCAAACAAAATAGAGGAATATGTCGTTCTTATAAGAAATATAAACGGCAGATTTTTGAATTGACTGCGAACTGGAACTAGTAACTAAAATATGCTACAGCCATCTTTAAACCATATCGGTCGCCATCTTGACTGGAGTTAGGTTATACAGAACTGTTTTTATTTTTTGCTGTGTTGTGTTACACTTCAAGAACAAAAACTTAACTACCATTGATTTTTTTTTTCAATCTGTGGTCGTCGTTTTCGATGTGAAGCATTGAATATCAGTTAAGAAGACTATCAAAAGTTATTCATTCTCATTTAACAAAGAATATCGCTAGGGGAGGGCAGCAGCTTCATATGAACATTATTGTACATGACATATCCTGTCTTCTCAAAGCTGGGTACCTCACATACTGTACAAATGCCAAATATCATATAAGTAAGAAGATCCGTGTGTCGCTCGTATAAAAGAAATAACTGGCTCGTTTACAATGCCATTCCATATTTTTTTGTTTCTTTCTTAAAATTCGGGTTGTCTGTACCACAAGGCATTGCCTATAAATGTCATGCGTTTGCCAAAATTAAACGTAGAATCTGTGACAAATCTTTTAGGCAAAGTTTGGTGTTGGCTGACATTTCAGCTCTGACACCAGATAGCTGCAGCTAATGAGGAATCTTGGAAGGAAAAGAAAAAAAAATCGAGACCTGACTTAACAGAATCTTTATTCAGAAATGTTTCTCAATATATTAAGACGCAGGCGTGGCTGTGTGGTAAGAAGTTTGCCTCCCAACCACATGGTTCCGGGTTCAGTTCCTTTGAGTGGTACCTTGGCCAAGCGTTTTTTACTATAACCTCGGGCTGACCAAAACCCTGTGAGTAGATTTGGTAGACAAAAACTGAAAGATGCCTGTCATGTGTGTGTGTGTGTGTGTATGTGTGTGTGTGTATGTGTGTGTGTGTTTGTTCCTCATCACTGCTTGACAGCCGGTGTTAGTGAGTTTACGTCCTCGTAATTTAGCGGTTCGGCAAAAGAGACCAGCAGAGTAAGTACCAGGCTTAAAAATTGTCGATTCATTCGACTAAAAATTCTTCAAGGCGGTGCCCCAGCATGGTCGCAGTCTAATGGCTTGATACAAGTAAAAGATAAAAATTAAAAGATATTTAAATCAATGAAGCCAATTAAAAATATTACTTTCTTTTGATTAAGACATAACCGGAAGTTGTGGCTCGCATGCTTTTTCTTTTTAGCTAAAGCTAAACCTCAATGACCAAAGTTTTAAATTCTAACGTAACAGCCATCTTTGATCATTATACTTCGCTCGCCATGAGAATAACCAGTGACTCACCTCTCTATTTTCTTAATATGCCATGGAAGTTCCCGGTGAATCCCAATTGAGACCCTTTTTTTAATGGAATTTTAGTCAATAAAAGCTGAGAGAGGACCTGGCAAGAAGGGTACAAACCACTGTCGTCTCCATCTTTTGAGTATTGTCTTCAAGAAAAGTCATTCTTGTGAAAGAGAAGCTATTCAGGCTTATACAAGCCTTTCTACTATAGGCACAAGACCTGAAATGTCGACCTTGGCGGAATTTGAACTTGGAACGTAGCGGCAGACGAAATACCGCTCAGCATTCCACCCAACGTGATTTAGGCTTCTATAACATAATCTGAAATCTAATCAGTAGAAAAAAGAAACAAACAAATGAAAAAAATCCATAAATGGGTTTATAATGAATATTTTAAAACATTTTAAAACGTATCACTAGTGACTCCTGTGGCACAGAAGGAATATAATATTCGTTTTGTACAGCAGGTGTCGCTGGTGATACTCATGCTATAAATCAATGAGGTCATTTATATACTAAGAACATATTTGTGGTTAAACAATTAAAGAATCATAATTTATAACAAAACTATAGTAAAAGGAAATATGGCGCAAAATGGGTTTGGTAGGCAAAGTGTTAAACTAGAGAGAAATCTCAAAATGAAACAGTAGAGTCTTTGGCAATTAGTGATGGTCTGTGTTGGAATATATTAAGTTCAATAAGTTCGTAAAATAGAATAAGTTAAGTTATTATTAGAATATGTAATGAAGTGAGCATTAAATACTTAATTTAAATATTAATTACGTACAATATTTATTTAATGACTAATATTTATTTTAATAATTTCGGACAGGATTCGTTCCAATTAAATTTTCGCTTCATCAAACGAAATGTCCCCCCCCCC
>NC_068988.1:93390964-93397947 GCF_001194135.2 Octopus bimaculoides
CTTCTTCTTCTTCTTCTTCTTCTTCTTCTTCTTCTTCTCCTCCTCCTCCTCCTTCTTCTTCTTCTTCTTCTTCTTCTTCTTCTTCTCCTCCTCCTCCTCCTCCTCCTCCTCCTCCTTCTTCTTCTTCTTCTTCTTCTTCTTCCTTCCTTCCTTCCTTCCTTCCTTCCCAAGGGTACGCAGGTCTATATAATCCAAAACAGCATTTCCTTATTTAAAAAAGGAAGGACAAAACACAGTATTGCGTGGTTTAATGGAGATTCTGGCTGCAGAACGTATTGAACGAACACATCGATGATCTCTCATTGCAGCGAATGTTTGTAACGACGAGAAGCCAAGACGATCAATCTCTAGCTTTTGTCGTCAGAAAACCAATTCATTAAAAGCAAAAGAAGAAAAAAAAAGTCGAAATGTTTGCGCACCAAAGTATCAGATGATTTTATCTTGGAAGCACTATTGGCAGGGAAGCGCTGTCAATAGCACTAAAACCGTTCTATACAAATGGTATTCTTCTAAATATTATTGTTTCATTAACTCACATGAAGCTATAACTTTCTGTCAATCCTCCTATTTCTGCAGAATAATATTTCGTAACAGTTAATGATATTTTCCAAACAGGAAAGTTATTCTGTTTACAGTAGTTGTTTTAACTAAACTGTCAACACTTTCGTTTTATGTATTAATCAACTCCAAGAGACAGGTGGAATTCATTGCCAAACCGTACCTACCGACGTCATGCGAAAAATTCCGAAAATGGAATTCTTTTCGATGTTTTGGTTCTGCTCTGTTGTTGTTATTAGTTTCACGTCAGTCTTTCAGGGAATAAAACTAGTCCAAAAAACAAACAAACAAGCAAACAAAAACTACCAGAATACTCCATAAGATAAATATACGATTGAAGGTAGTCTTTTTATAGTATTACAGTTTGATATTTGCCAATGAGAGAGCTTCTACGTTTCCGTTATGCTACGAAATCTCCCATAAATTATACGCTGGTGTTTTAAATAAAGAAATGCTATTCTGGACTATGTAATCCTGCGTTCCCTTCAAAAGATAGGAAAATAAATGCTGGAAATCTCATCATAAAGGGTTTGACCTGGGGCTATCGAACAGCAGTTCGATATTTGTGATTATAAAGGTTCAGTCGAGAGAAACATATATCTTTATAAAGTGAACGGACGTCTGTATTAAGACTATTTCCAACTTGCAAAAACGCTTTTCATTTGATCAGTCACAATGGCCCTCTGTGTTAATGGATGGCACGAATCGGAAAACTGTGATATTCGCTTCTTTCCCATAGTAGGAGCGTGTGAAGGCGCGTGGCTTAGTGGTTAAGGTACCTGGCTCACGATCGTAAGCTAGTGAGTTCGATTCCCGGCCGTGCGTTGTGTCCTTGAGCAAGGCACTTTATTTACCGTTGCTCCACTCCACTCAGCTGACAAAAAGAGCAGTACTTTGTATATCAAAGGGCCAACCTTGTCGCATTCTGTGTCACGCTGAACCTCCCTGAGAACAACATTTAGGGTACTTGCACGTTAATTTCACGGGCAAGCCGTTTCGTTGATCGGATCAACTGGAACACTCGTCGTCGTAAGCGACGGAGTGCCAGTCATGGTAGAAGTACGAATGAAATAATCAGCGTGACACAAATTCAACAAAGATTGGAAAATTAGGTTCCGGCTCTCGGCATTTCAATCCTCACTGGCTCAACAAAGTAAAGTACCAGTCTTTTAACATTTACTTGTTTCAGTCATTAAACTGTGGCCATGCTGGAGCACCGCCTTGAAGAATTCTAGTTTGCCTCCCCGCTAAGTTACGGGGAGGCAAACACGCCAACACCGGTTGTCAAGTGGTGGTCACACACACACACACGTATATGTGTGTGTGCGTGTGTGTGTGTGTGTGTGTGTGTGTGTGTGTGTGTGTGTGTGTGTGTGTGTGTGTGTGTGTGTGTGTGTGTGTGTGTACATAATCATCACTTGGAAACCTTGGTGCTGGTTTGTTTACGTCCCAGCGAATTAATGGCTCGGCCAAAGAAATCGATAGGATTAGACTTAAACAGAAAAAAAATAAGTACAAGGGTCGAAGGTTGTGCCCCGGCATGGCCGCAGTCCAGCGAGTTCATGAGAGTAACAGTGTAAGGCAAGTAGCTATTAGAGTAAAAGAACTTATGACTAACTGGAAGCTCAACAGAAAAACGATGAGCCTGGGAAGAGAAGGGGGTGATGCGTTTAAAGATTTGGAAAGTTCATCAGAGCAATGACCATGGAAACGTCTATAGAAAAGACACCGAAAATACGATGAGACAACGATGAGTCAAAAACACGAACCTAGAAGAAAGGAGAGGAGCCACCGCGTGAACAACTCTATTCTGAACTCGACCAAGCAAGTTAAGAGAGTCAGTGTATATGTAATTCTATAATAATTATATACACATGCTTCCTTTGGCCTCACAGAGCACCCACAACGTTACACACTGCGATTAAATGATTACCAGACTATCGATCAACATAATTATAGGATATGTTGATGTCGATTACACATCTTGGTGCAAAATTAATACAGATAACACAAGAGGAGACATCACAACTAAATTCCTTGAGAATGTTAAATATGTTACGCAAACAAATCTACACACCTTATAAAGATAACTACAATTATTCAGACATCACCTTTTAATATCCATATCTAGCAACCACAACCACATGGGAAACTGTCACATAACTCTTCTTCAAACATTTACCAAAGCATTACCACGGCACACACACACACACATGCACGCGCACACACACACACACACACACACACACACACACCTCAACCAACAAAATAACACTTTCACCGAACCCCGGTGAATCCAGTTCCGTTGGGAAATGGAAGTGAGTTTCCTTCAAGCCTCATCAACATCTCAATCATTAGCATAGACGCTGTAGTACTTATAAGTATGTGTAACAAACTAATTATAGATACTTAAGAAAAATCACGTCCCACAAAGCACCATAAAACACAAAAGCTTAATTACATTGCTGAAATAACTAATCAGATAAAGATAAAGATAACTTCAAATACAACACAACAACAGAAATACAACCCACCATCAAGAAACTAAAGAAAGAATAACAATATAAATCAAGAAAATATAAGCATAAAACAAGCAACGAAACGCTATACAAAGTAATTAGTAATATCAACGACTCTGACAATGACTTCACCACAACACACGTCAGTTAACATTGCCACACTTAGTAAGTAATGGTCTTATCAGACATTTTAAACATTCATCCACGATAAAAAATACACTAAAGAGACAAAAACACAGATCCAAGCTATACACCTTTCATTCAGATCAGTGGTTCTCAACCATTTTTGCCTATGAACCCCTTTGATTTTTAATTTACTTTACTGGACCCCATTAGCCATTCGGTGCTTAAAAGATCCTATTATATTTTGATAATTAAATATTAAGAATTGTTTAAAAAATTGCTATTAAAATATTTTGTGTATTGTAGAAGTATGACCAGTTTATTGCGCATACATTTTGACAAAAAATTTTATATGGATCTCCAAGGATCATATGGACACCCCCAAGGATCATATGGACCCCTCAGGTCATATGAAGCCCCCAAGGGTTATGTGGAGCCTGGTTGAGAACTACTAATCTAGAACATGCTTTCGGTCTCTCAATTAGAAGTTAATATAGCGTAAATGAAATTCAACAACATGTAACCAGACAAAATCGCAAACATACACTTAGCAGGCCTCATACTCCAGTAGGCAACATTTACAACTACTCGGTATTAAGCTGCCAAACTATCAGAAAGTGGAAATTGGGTAATATAATCGTAGTTCTAAAACCCAATAAAAAGCCATTTCAATTGGCATTGCACAAACCATTAACCCTCGTATGTATATTTGCAAAACACTTAGAAAGGCTTGACCTTGATCTCGTTGTTATTAATAACCATACATTCTTCTCTTCAAGTCACAACATGGATTCAAACTGCATAACCACAGGATTATTCACTAATCTTACGCGAAAATACATATTGGCTTCGAAACAAAATATCAACCTCATTAGTGCCATTTTTATCACCGATGACATCAGCAAAGATTTTGACGTCATCTTCGTTACTCACTTACGCAACTTCTTCCCCCCGGTACATAAAAGGCTGAAAACCTCCTTAAGAAACAATACATAACGATCTCTGAAGTCAACAAGCTTTTTAGTATACACACAGAACTTTTCTAATGTACAACTTCCTGAACGGTGTATCACAAAGATATACCCACCTTTCTACTTTTTTTAGACCTGTATCCAAAGGGTTTCTTCAATTCTATTTAAAACAAAAACATGGCCTCATATGCAGATCACATTACACTCACAATGTTCCACAACTCCTCAGATACAGCTGTAGAACGTGTCCAACACTACATCACCACTTAGCGGTAGCTAAATAGTTGAAAGAACTCCCTTGCAAGAAAGATCATAGAGTAACCTCCCTTTTATAAGTTTCTCGAAGTATCTGTGTCATGAGACGTGATTATTAATTATTCAAGAAGCTTAGCGTTTCGCTTGGACGTTTGTAGAATGTCTAGCGTTCCATTCATAACAACAGCTTGCTAACCGAGCTTTTCACTTCTTAGTTGATTAGACTTAGAGCCATTCACATCATTGCTATGTCCGTCTATTTCTCTACGCCACATGACTGAAAAACCACCACTTAGCTGTTATTTCTACATTTTCTATCTCTGAACTTTCTTGAATAGATTACTTCATTCAACTAGATTCTACATTATGGTTACGCTTCATCGTTGACCAGTAAATAAAATATATATTTATGTAGTAAATATATAAGTCTTCAATTTATCCTTCATCTCTTTATGAACTCTTGTAATAACATACACGCAGCCACATCAACACCTTGTACCGACTATATATTCCCACTACAAATACATTTAATGCATCAGGATTATGTTTCTGCTGCGCCACTAATTTCATTACAAATCGTAACAAACTACAAAACAAGTTGCTCACACGGACATGTGAGGGCCACGGTTTATTATTAGAGCCATCTTCAATGCAACAGTGCCAATCTTACACAACTACTCCTAAGCAAACACATCTAACATAATCCAGAACTCTGCTATAACAGCATTGTTAGAACTCAATCTCTTTTACCCAGTCTGCAGAAACATAAAGAACTTCAATACGAAAAAGTTGCAGCATTAATAACCTCATTAACCCAAAATACTGAGCTTGGATGCACAGCACCAAGAGTAAGTGCAAAGGTGCTGAAAGCACCGAAAGCGTTCGAGTCTAAAACACGTTATTTTTTCTCTTTTTCTTTCTCTCTCTCCCTCCCACTCTCTCCCCCCGCTCTCTCTTTCTATTTCTCTCTCTCTCTTTCTATTTCTCTCTCTCTCTCTTTTCCTCTCTCTTTTCATCTCTCTTTTCCTCTCTCTTTTCCTCTCTCTTTTCCTCTCTCTTTTCCTCTCTCTCTGTTCCTCTCTCTCTCTTTTCCTTTCTCTCTCTCTCTCTCTTTTCCTTTCTCTCTCTCTCTCTCTCTCTCTCTCTCTCATACACACGCACACATTTTCTCCCACTCTCGAATATACAAACTCACATACACGCATGAGAACACACTGATAAGGACACACTCACGCACACAAGCACACACACAAACACACACACACACACACACACACGCACACACACTCACACACAGCAAATTACGAACAATTCTCCTTCATGCAACACGACAAAACTTGTACTAAATTTTTTGTTAAAAAACTTATTCATATCTAATTGCTAACATAACGTATAACATTGGAACCTACTAAACTAACAAATTTCTGTCATGTATTATTATTATTATTATTATTATTATTATTATTATTATTATTATTATTATTATTATTATTAGTATTGCTAGGAAATTTATCGAGCATTTGAAGATTCACATTTCCTTCGTTGTGAAACTTATTGAATACTTGAATTTTAATCATGTAAATTTGCTACGAAACCTTTTGAATGCTTGATTTTTTAACATGTTTTACCGCTATGAAACTTTCTTGTGCATTGTCTTTCTTTTAGACATTTATCTTGTTTTATGTTATATTTCCCACTGAATAACAAAGATATAGAAACCGGTATGGTTTTTTAATAAATTAAAAATTTACCATATATATATATGTATATATTCATTGTATAAAGTACACACACACACACACACACACACACACGCACACACGCAGATAGATACGTATATACATGCATACACGCTCATACACTTGTGCGTGTGTGTGCGTGTTTGTGTGTGTGTGTGCGCACTTGTGCGCGCGTGTGTTTTATATCAAACCTGAAGCTGAGAGTTTGTCTGATGACTCGAGTTTCACACCAATGCGATCATCAGGCAAAAGCGTTTCGCCTGATGGCATGAAACTCGACTCTGAGACGAGCTCTCGGCTTCAGTTTTAATGAAAAGAAACTATAACCTCTGCAACATATATTGAACATTCCTTATTCGTTCGACATTAATAATGTACGTATATATATATATATATGTATCTTCTCTTTCTTTAGATGCGCATGAATTAAAAGTTCCCATGGATTCTCAGCTGGTGAGCCGCTTTTGAGAACGACAAGCTGAAAAATCTTGGGGACTAACTTCCAAAATATCTCACCGATTTTACTAGTTTCTGAGAAACTGGTTCTTTTGGTAAGAGAAGATAAAGTTTGAATTTGAACACATAAAGCGGATTGAATATTACCAATCATTTCAATTTTGCAATGCACATCCCTGATCCGTTACATTTTTTATCGATCCCTCTCTATTTATTTATATATCGATAGCAATAACTCTCTATCTATGTATCTGTCTGTCTGTCTGTCTATCTATCTATCTATCTATCTATCTATCTATCTATCTATCTATCTATCTACATACATACATACATACATATATATGTGTGTGTGTGTGTATACA
>NC_068988.1:93398999-93401001 GCF_001194135.2 Octopus bimaculoides
ATATATATATATATATATATATATATATATATATATATATATATACACCCTCATACAAACACATTTTGATATACACACACACAAACACGCACTAGATTATATATATTGAAACACGGTCATACACACACGACTCTCACATACACACACACACACACATCTATTTGCTTCTGTATATGATATATACACGCCTATATGTGTATATATATGCAACTATACACATTGCCCTTGCACCCGCTCTCCTCCCCCTCACACACACACACGCCTATACGCAGCCACATACAATCACGCGCATACACATATACGAGCATAAGCATAGACATTCACATACACACACACACACAAACACACACAGATTCGTATATGCATATATGTACATACGCAAACACACAACTACTCAAACACACATAGAAAGACACGCACACACACACACACACACACCCTTCCCTGCCCCCCCACCTTTTTCCTTTTCCTCGCATATAACAATAACCTTGTTTCGTATTGCTAATGTGATTCTTTTTCACATTGATGTTATAAAATCGCTTGAATCCATAACATCGCCAGTGAGGGTCGTCGTTGGTGTTTATATAGCCCTTACACACAGACACACACCATGCACGTACCTTCCATACATACATACATACATACAATTGCTTCGAAACCGCCAGCTTCTTTATCCAGATTATAAATTTATATTCATACCAATGATCATTGATTTTTAGAATAAATGCCTGAATTTGCAGTCTGGATTAAGCTTGGATTCTCAGGAAAAGAAATCAGCCAATTGACTCGCACATTACAAATATAATTTGTAAGTGGAACAGTAAAACCATGCAAGACTTTTCCCGACTTTATAGTGCGATATTACTTTTGTGTATCTGCATTCCAACGATGGAGGTTTGTATTTTTGTAAGAAACCAGCTCCTTCTTCAGTGGATGAATTTAAATAATTAAAAGCAGACATAATATATGTATGCTTATATACATACATATGCATATATACATATATATGTATATATATATATATATATATATATACACTGCTTAATCTTTAAAACCTAGTACGGTAATATAATTAACTGTGTATAAAATGAAATGACTCCTGTAACTGTATGCTTGCCAAAAAACACTGAAGAGCTTCATGAAAATATAAGAGTTGCTCCCCTTGACATATTGGTTCATCTCCAAGACACCTGATGAAGGCTGGAGGATATATCAGCCGAAATTCTGTGTTAACAAGAAGCAAGATGAGGACAAATATCCGTCAAATGTAAATAATGTAAATAATGTAGAGTAATATCAGACACCATCTGCTTCGAACATTTTACCAGTTTGCAGGAAGTGACAAATTGTCTGTGAGTATTGGAACTGAACGAAATTTGATCTAAAGAAGAAATTTAACATTTTCGTTTGGACCGCCGTTAAATTCTAGACCTCGGGTATCCTTCCAATTGTGTCACTATACATTATTGGCATCACTGGAATGGTACTAGAAAGTGGTAGAAAAGGGTCTGTTAAAAGTAAGCAGCACTAACAGTCTACCTTGGGCTCAAAGTTAAGATGCTAAAGTGATTTCAAACTTCTGTGTCTTTGTTTTTCTCAAATCACCAAATAAAATTCTTCGTCTGTAGTAAAGACTCGATCCAACTAACGATCCATTTGCCGTTAATCATAATGTCAGATAATGCATTATTGTACTTTCGTTCATGCTCACACTTGAAGGATGTAAAAATGGTTTTGGTAAGGCGTTGTCATGCCTTCAGTTTTTCATTTTCCCAAGAATATTGCTCGTTCGGTCAAAGTATGCTCCTCTCTTACTTTCTACCCCTCCCCCTTTATCCTTCTCCCTCCCCCTTCCACTCTGACTCTATCTCTGTCTGTCTGTCTGTCTCTGTCTGTCTGTCTGTCTCTGTCTGTCTGTCTCTGTCTGTCTGTCTGTCTCTGTCTGTCTGTCTGTCTCTGTCTGTCTCTGTCTGTCTGTCTGTCTCTGTCTGTCTCTCTGTCT
>NC_068988.1:93401574-93403187 GCF_001194135.2 Octopus bimaculoides
AACACACGCTCTTGCTATCTGTATGTGTATATCTCTGGGCGCGCGCGTGCTTATGTGTGTGTGAACGTGTGTGTATGTTTGCTACCAAACATAAAAAGTACTGTCACCAAAAAAAAAAAGTTGAATAGCCAGTCTGCTGCGCCACATCGTCAGCGTCCAAACAGCAGCGCCCAAGCGTCTCGTTTCCCTTCTCTACAATTGCTTGAACATACTTGCAGGCCTGGCACTGAGAGCTTTGGGGAGGGCACTGAGAGCTTTGGGTCAACCAAAGCTTGAAAGCGGATTTAGTAGACAGAAACTGAAAGAGTCCGCCACCCGTAGCATATATACATTCTCTGTGGGACAAACTCGTAGTTCAGGCTTCCACACTAGAAGTCACTTGATGCGACCCTCTGGCATCAGTCTGCCCATTGGCGTCGCCGAGCGATGTCGTACTGCCACTGGTGCATATTTGTTTTGCAGTGCTTCTCCCCCACATACATACATACATATATATATATATAAGACGCAAGAGTGGGTGTGTAATAAGTAGCTTGCTTACCAACCACATGGTTCCGGGTTCAGTCCCACTGCGTGGCACCTTGGGCAAGTGTCTTCTACTATAGCCTCGGGCCGACCAAAACCTTGTGAGTGGATTTGGTAGATGGAAACTGAAAGAAGCCCGTCGTATATATGTATATATATATATATATATATATGTATGTGTGTGTATATGTTTGTGTGTCTGTTTGTCCCCACAACATCGTTTGACAACCGATGCTGGTGTGTTTACGTCTCCGTATTCTAGCGGTTCGGCAAAAGGACCCGATAGAATAAGTTCTAGGCTTACAAAGAATAGGTCCTGGGGTCGATTTGCTCGACTAAAAGCGGTGCTCCACCATAGCCGCAGTCAAATGACTGAAACAAGTAAAAGAGTAAAAGAGTATAAATGTATATATATATCTTACTCTTTTATATATATATATATATAATATGTGTGTGTGTGTGTGTGTGTGTGTGTGTGTGTGTGTGTGTGTGTGTGTGTATGTAAGTGTGTGTCTGTGTGTTTGGGCGCGCGTGTATAAATATGGAAGTATATATGCTTTATTTGTAGGAGTAACTGAGTCCGTGCAGCGGTGGTGGAGGTGGATGTGAGCCAAAAACCGGAAACTGAATAGATTTAAGAATGAAAATTGAATTCAACATTTCTATTTAAAGATAATTTATTAAAACTGATGCGGATTATGATGATGGCAGTGGTGATGGTGACGATAATAATACACACACACACACCACATGGTCCCGGGTTCGGTCCCACTGCGTGGCATCTTGGGCAAGTGTCTTCTACTATAGCCTCGGGCTGACCAAAGCCTTGTGAGTGGATTTGGTAGGCGGAAACTGAAAGAAGCCCGTCGTATGTATGGATATATATATATGTATGTGTGTGTTTGTGTGTCTGTGTTTGTCCCCCTAGCATTGCTTGACAACCGATGCTGGTGTGTTTATGTCCCCGTAACTTAGCGGTTCGGCAAAAGGACCCGATAGAATAAGTACTAGGCTTACACAGAATAAGTCCCGGGGTCGATTTGCTCGACTAAAGGTGGTGCTCCAGCATGGCCGCAATCAAATGACTG
>NC_068988.1:93403197-93404592 GCF_001194135.2 Octopus bimaculoides
CTTCTTCCAGTTTCCGTCTACGAAATCCACACACAAGGCTCTGGTCGGCCTGAAGCTATGGCAGTAGACACTGCCCAAGGTGCCACGCAGTGGGACTGAAACCGGAATCATATGGTTGGGAAGCAAGCTTATTACCACACAGCTACGCCTGCGTCTTAGATATATGTATACATACATACGTACACACATACATACATACATACATGCATACATACATACATACATACATACATACCTACATATATACATACATACATACACACACACATACATACATACATACATACATACATACATACCTACATACATACATACATACATACATATATACATACATACATACCTACAGGCATACGTACATACATACATACATACATACACACATACAAGCATGCATGCATACACACATCCACGCATGCATACGTACATATACGTTATGTACGTACGTTTGTGTGTGCGTATGTATGCATGTGTGTCTGCGCATGTATTGAGGTATGGGTGTGTATCTATATATATATATGTGTGTGTGTGTGTGCGTGTTCCATCAATTTGACCGTATCCCCCCCTTCCCTCCTGTATATCATTCTCTCTGTGATGCGAACCTTTCATAGTTCTTCCGAAACTGCTTTTGTTTTTCATTTTTCGGTCTTTCTATTCATAATTACTATCGTTACTATTGCAGTCATTTCGCTCCTGATTACGAATAGCTATAATCAAAGACATTCCGGCCGTGTCCATTCCATAAAGATCCTCTTTATCTCAATAAATGCTACATTGACTAATGCAGTTAATTACCCATACACATTGTTTTCAAAGATGGTTTGTCGAGAATTTGAGGTAAATTTGACTGCTATTTCTAGCACATCGAGTGACCGCATAAAGGGAGCGATTCCCTTCTTCGTCATATTACACATAAATTATTTATTTCTCTTGGTTGCTGGCGACCAACTGAAGGGAAAAGAAGGAAGTAACCATTGTAATGGACCCCATCTCCCACCGTGGTTGATCTCTGGGCAAGGGCGTGGCCAGCTAAGCGTTAACTGCAAAGGAAGTGAATGGTTACTTTAGACAGATTGACCGACAAATCTAAAGGATTTAGCAGGGGCGGTTACTTTTCTTTCCCCGCCCTTAAGCCCAGTACGTTGTTCATGGTCTGTCATTGGACAAATTACTGACTACCCCTCCCTCCTTCTCTCTCACGCTCTCTCTCCCTCCCTCTGTCTCGCTGCTCGCCATTGCACTGGGCATCCCGCAAATACACAACTGCAAACCGCACGTCGTTTCCTTGTTTCAGTCGCTGCGCTGCGGCCGTGCTGGAGCACCGCCTTTACTGGTTTTTGGTCGAACGCATCGATCCCCCAGCTCTTATTTTTTTAAAGCCTGCAACTTATCGTA
>NC_068988.1:93405574-93406013 GCF_001194135.2 Octopus bimaculoides
ATATATATATATATATATATATATACATATATGATGGACTCTCACGTCGTTAGACGACGTATGAGGGTTCGACAGTTTCTTACCGAAGAACTACACGTGATTTGTTTATAGTGATCAAATGTTTGTGAAGGCATAAGCTCACCCCCTCACTCAGATTGACATTACCTGTACAGGTGCAACAGGTGCCACATGTAAGATGCCGAAATGAAGTGCTTCTGCTCAAGAACACAATGCAACGTCTGCTCTGGGAATCGAGCCCACGTTCTCGAAATCGAGCGTACAACACCCTAACCACTGAGCCATTCGCCCTCACACACGTATACACACACACACACACACACACATATATACACACACATATAAATTTAAATAAAGATGTATTATTACCCTACTGAATCTCTCTCTCTCTCTCTCTCTCTCTCTCTCTCTCTCTCTCTCT
>NC_068988.1:93406562-93408379 GCF_001194135.2 Octopus bimaculoides
ATATTTCAGTATCTGTCCCCCATCATCGCTTGACAATCGGCAAAATTGACAAAATTGAGTACTGGGGGCAATGTATTCATCTGATAATATACTTCAATGCCGTGCTCAATCAAAGGACTGAAACAAGCAAAAGATAAAAAAATTATATATATATATATATATATATACCATAATAAAGAAACGCCATCTCAGATGGTATGGGCATGTCACCCGCTCATCAGGGATGGCCAAACAATCCACCAGGGAATAGTCAAAGGTTGTAGACATAGAGGCAGACAGAGAGAGATTAGAAAACAGCATCTGTGAGTGGACAGGTGTAAAGAAGAGAGACGCCGTGCGAGTGGCAGAAGGTAGAGACGGTTGGCGGGATCTGGTCGGCAAGTCATCGGTGTTGTTCCAACGGTCCCCCAGGTTACGGGATATGTAGTGTAATATATATACGTGCTGTTGGCGATTTCTTTTTCTCTTTTTGACTTCTGCCTTTCTCCATTCCGACGAAGAGCTATGCTCGAAACGTCAAGCTCTCTCTTTTCACTGAGCGAACATTCGAAATTAAGTCTAGGTGAATCTAGCCGAAGAGAACTAATCAAATTTACGTTAACAAATGTAATTTGGAAACTTCAAAACTCGGTCCTAGATTATAAACATCTGGGTTGTACATTTATTTAATGTTCTTCCTACAGGTAAGATGTAACTGTTTATGTTCACCGCCCGCAAACATCTTTGCCAGTACGCAAACAACGAGAGAAACAAATGGAAAACAGTACAAGTAACACAAAAAACGACCCTTCATCAGTTATCGGCTGTCTATCTACTCCTCATTTCGAGCATATATATATATATACATATATATTCTTGTACGTGTTTTAGTCAGACTGTGGCCATGCTGTGACATTCCGCGTTTGTCCATATCTTTACTCGATTGCTGGCATTTATTAACGATTTCTCACATAGTTTTGATGCGCTATTTTCTATCATTAGTAAAGCTGCGGGCATTTTTTAGGACACGGGTATACTACTGGTGCACTAGTCTGCTATAATAGTACTCTATCAGTACACAACAATGGTATAATAGTTTAGTTGCTTAAAGAATAAACATGCTAGCATTTTCGATGCAACAATAGCAAACTATGTAAACATGTAAAGATCTATGGCGGAAGCAATAATCGCAGAACTGCAACAGATCTCCGCGTAAACATATAAACAAGCGCAGATGTTATCTGTAGAATTTAGTGTAAACATATAAACAAACGGCGAGAAAGTAAACTTCGAAACATGGCGACTGGCTTAAGCTTCACATTCCTCACATTTTGCATGTGTGTGTGTGTGTGTGTGTGTGTGTGTGTGTGTGTATGTGTGTGTGTGTGTGTGTGTGTATGGGTGTATAATGTGTGTGTATGTATGCGTGTATGTTTGTGTATGTGTGTGAATGTGCATGTGTGTATGTGTGTATGTGTGTCTATGTATGTGTGTTTGTGTGTATGTATGTGTGTGTTTATGTGTGTATAAGTGTGTGTACATGTGTGTGTATGTGTATGTGTATGCGTACTCAACAATGTTCATCTTTGTATAAACGTGCATGCATCTACACCTGTGCGTTCGTACCTGCATGCATTTATAAGCACGTGTGTGTGTATGTGTGTGTGCTTAACATGTGGTATCATTTCAGTACAAATGGATCTATGTATATATTACATATATGTATATGTTTTAAAATCGATGCACGCATTTCTATGCATGGACGAGTGCAGACATATCTACACAGCATCAGTGTTTATATATTTTATACATACATACATGTGTATGTGTGTGTTTGT
>NC_068988.1:93408947-93410189 GCF_001194135.2 Octopus bimaculoides
ATATATATATATATATATATATACATACAAACACACGTGTGTGTGTGTGTTGGCTGGTGTGTGCTGACTCGCTGAGTTGATGAATGAAAAGGTGTTTCTTGGACTGCATGAAGACGAAACTGACAATATCCGCGAACATTTAACAGAATATTCGATTATTGCGCACAGAGTGAAACTGTGTTGATCTTTTACAAATAACAACAGCAATAATTACACACAGGGAGAGAGAGATTGCTTAGAGTTTGTGGTAAGTTTACTGATACAACATGTGGATGAAACTAGAAACTAGAACATAGACCGATCATGTGAAACTATTGTGGTTTGGTCGTGATGCATGACAGGTTACCTCTCGCTTCGGATTCGAATCACCGTTACATATGTATATATACTTACATCTTTTGTGTTCCGCTAAATTATTCATTTATATTTGATTGCTTACTTAAATTTTTTTGTACCATTTAGTTCAGTTGTTGGACTAAAGGAAAGCACTACAAGTTCAAGTAATTTTAGGAACGAAACTTTTCAAGCGATATCATCGGTGATATCATTTGTATATAAACCAAAGTGACTGAACTCTAAGCATTAAAGGTGTAGTTACAAGTAAAATGATAATTATGGAAAAGAGAATCCAAAAGAAATGTCTAAATTGGTTTTATTAACTGAATTATCTTCAAGCTCGTATTGCGGATTTCCGTTCGTACTTCAAGACAAAAATTCGCACGAGTTTCGGCTCGTATAGCAAATTACTCGTATAATGGGGCACTCGTACTGCGAGGTTTTACTGTATTAGAAATTGCATTTTTTTTAAAAGAACGTTAAAATATTTTATATGTTGCAGATGTACATAGAAGCAATTTATTGCGTATAAATTTCGACGACGAAATCTTATATTGACCTCCAGGGGTCATACGGATCCCGATTAAAAACCACTGGTCCCATGTCCCTGTTTCGCCCTTCTTTCCTACTTTTTTTCCCCCACACTCAACTCTTACTCACTCTGCTCAGTCTTGTTCCTCTCTTTCACCAAACCTCATTCTCTTTGTCTCTTTCTCTCTCTCACCGTCTCGCTCTGACTTCATCTCGTTTCACTAATTCCTCCCCCCCTCCCCTTACCTCTTTCTTCTTTCCCCTCTTCCCGCTACCTTTCTACGTCTGTCCCCTCCCCTTCTTCCCCCTCTTCCTCCCCTCTTCCCCTCTTCCTCCCCTCTTCCCCCATCTTCCTCCCCTCTTCCCCCCTCTTCC
>NC_068988.1:93410451-93413272 GCF_001194135.2 Octopus bimaculoides
TTCCCACTTAACTTCTCCTTGTTCCGGAAAGTAATTTCTTCTCTCAAAGACTCAACCCCACCCCTTTCCCATCCGCCCTCACACTCGCCTCATTCGTTTACGCTTCTCACTCCCACACTTTCTCACACCCTCCCTCCCAAGTTCTTTCACTCCTCCTCCTCCTAATGCCCCCTCAGACCGACACTCCACCTGCCAGCACTCAAATACTCTCTCTCTCTCTCACTTTCTCTTTACTTCCTTACACCTCTGTCTTTCTCTCTCTCCCACCCCAAACTCGCCTCAGTCTCTCTCTCTTACTTACCCTCTATCTCGCTCACTCACTCTCTCTCTCTCTCCCCCTCTCTCATCCTCCCTTTCTTTCACACAGTTACCCTCTTTACTTCCTTTAGTTTCCTCTTCCTTTCCCTTTCATCTTTTACCATTGTTATATTTTCTCCTTCTCAACCGGAACATCGTTTTTTGGCTCTCAAGAGTTTACTCCGTCCACTCCAGACAAAATATTTACTCCTCTCACTCAAGTTCCTCTCACTCAAGCTCCTCTCACCTCACTCTCCTCTCACACACCCACACAAACACACAAACACACACAGAGATTCACCTATTTCTTCTTTTACACAATATTTTCTCTCCCCCTCTCTCTCTGACTCTTACCTCTCACCACTTTCCCCGTACCCCCTTCTTATTCTTTGCCCCTCTCTCTCTCTCTCTTTGATTCTTACGCCTCCAATCACTTCCCATTATCTCCCCTTCTCTTTCTGACTTTACGCCTCTTACCACTCCACACAATATCACCCACTTTCTCTCGGTCTCTTTCACCTCCTACCACTTCTCATCGTCTCTCCCCTCTCTCTGATTCTTACACCTCCCACCACTTCTCATTATGTTTCTCTCTCTCTCTCTCTCTGATTCTTATACCTCCTACCACTTCTCATTATGTTTCTCTCTCTCTCTCTCTCTGATTCTTATACCTCCTACCACTTATTATTAATCTCCCCCTCTCTCTGACTCTTACACCTCCAACCACTTCTCACTATCTTCCCCTCACTCTGTGTCTAACAGCAACTGATCTTTTTGTTTCTCCTTTTCCCCCACTCCCTCTCTTTCTCTTGCACAATCACTCTCTCACCTCCCCCTCTCTGCATCTCTCTCTCTCTCTCTCTCTCTGAGTGCAACATCCCTCCATCTAACACATTCTTTCCTCTGCAGCAGCACCAATTTCTTTGCTTTGCTTCAATATAATTAGTAACTCAGTAACTCATAAAACAAACAAACAAACAAAAACTTTTCCCTTCGTTCTCTTTTACATATATTTTCATCGGAACAAACACTTCCATTTCTCATTCTCTCTCTCTCTCTCTCTCACTCTCTCTCTCTCTCTCTCTCTCTCTTTCGTTCTCTCTTTCTCTCACTCAATCTTTCATTTTCGTTATCTACCTCTAACTCTCCCCTTCTCTCTCTTTCTGTCTCTCTCTGTCTGTCCCTCTCTCTTACTCTCTCTCAAATCTATCTGTCGTCTGCTCCAGACAGAAAGAAAGAAAAAACAAAAAATGTTAGCAGAAGCTAGCTGTGAAAATAAGGTGCAACTAAACGCATCATCTCGAATCTCACCATAATGTCATGTGTGGATGTCATGTATCAACTCTACCCTTCCTATCTCTCCTATAAAGGGGCTAATTCAGATGACACAACGGCTGCATCTATTGCAACCGCTGCTGCAGTTGCAGCGGTTGCCGCCTCCAACAACACTAGCGGTGCACAGGTAAGAACTTTTCCTAGTAAACTTGTCCTTTTTCTATTTTTGCCTCTTTTTAGAAATTTTCAAGGTGAATTCATCGGCAAATTTGCTTCTGTTTTTTGTATACAAATTAAAGTTATGTAAGCGTGTGTATAAGTATGTATATATGTAAGTATAATGGTATATTTGATGCGAATAGAGGATGTGCGGTCGTTAGTTTCTTTCTATATATGTGTTCGCATGTATGCTTCGTACTATGTCAGTCTGCGGTCTGTCTATCTATCTATCTATCTATCTATCTATCTATCTATCTATCTATCTATCTATCTATCTATCTATCTTGCATATGCGTGCATGGGTGTCTGGTTAAGAGACATGATTCCCAACCACATGGTTCCGGGTTCGGTCCCATTGTGTGGTACGTTAGGCTACAGTCTTCTACTATAACCTCTGGGCGACAAAAGCCTCGTATCTGCATTTGGTAGGCGGAAACTGAAAGAAACCCATCGTATATATATATATATATATATACATATATATACACACACACACACAAACACACGTGCATACATATATATATACACATACATACATACATACATAATATATACATATATATACATATTACTCTTACTCCTCACTCTTTTACTTGTTTCAGTCATTTGACTGCGGCCATGCTGGAGCACCGCCTTTAGTCGAGCAAATCGACCCCAGGACTTATTCTTTGTAAGCCTAGTACTTATTCTATCGGTTTCTCTTTTGCCGAACCGCTAAGTTACTGGGACGTAAACACACCACCATCTGTTCTCAAGCGATTTGGGGGAACAAACAGAGACACTCAAACCTATACACACACACATACATATATACATATTTACGTCGGGCTTCTTTCAGTTTCCGTCTACCAAATTCACTCACAAGGCTTTGGTCGGCTCGAGGCTATAGTAAAAGACACTTGCCCAAAATGCCACGCAGTGGGAATGAACCCGGAACCATGTGGTTGGTAAGCAAGGTACTTATCACACAGTCACTCCTGCGCCTATATATGTATATATAGATACATATATACATATTTACGTCGGGCTT
>NC_068988.1:93415133-93415441 GCF_001194135.2 Octopus bimaculoides
TATATATATATATATATATACACGCGCACACAGGTATCTATATATGTGAGTAAACATATAAGCATACACATATAAATACATATGTATACATATGCATATGTGTGTGTTTGTGTGTGGAATTGCATTCGATCGTTCGTCCATTTGTCTGTCTGTCTTTCCTCGTCTCTCTCTGCCTCTCTCATTATCTATGTATCTATCTATCTACCTATCTATCTATCTATCTATCTATCTATCTATCTATCTATCTATCTATCTATCTATCTATCTATAAGTTCAAAAAAACAATAACAAAAAAACAACAAAGTGAG
>NC_068988.1:93417547-93418482 GCF_001194135.2 Octopus bimaculoides
ACTTGGCTTTTCATCCTTTCAGGGTCGATAAATTAAGTACCAGTTGCGATCTATTCGACTGGCTCTCTCCCCCAAAATTTCGGGCCTTGTGCCTAGAGTAGGAAAAAATATATATGTGTGTGTGTGTGTGTATGCAAATATGTGTATGTCTAAAGGTTGAAATGCATATACATTGTAATGAACGATATGCAAAGTATTCAAATATAATGACACTAAGTGCAATAGGTGCAATAGGTGCAGGAGTGGCTGTTTGGTATGTAGCTTGCTTCTCAGCCACATGGTTCCGGGTTCAGTCCCACTACGTGGTACCTTGGGTAAGTGTCTTCTACTATAGCCTCGGGCCGACAGAAGCCTTGTGAATGGATTTGGTAGACTGAAAGAAGCCGGTCGTATATATATTTATTTGTGTTTGTGCGTCTGTGTTTGGCCTCCTACCATCGCTTGACAACTGATGTTGGCGTGTCAACGTCCCCCGTAACTTAGCGGTTTGGCAAAAGTGTCCGACAGATTAAGTACTGGGCATACGAAGAATAAGTCCTGGCGGTGCTCCAGCATGGCCGTAGAACACATGCCTGAAACAAGTAAAGAATAAAAAGAAATTAGAGAATTTAGCGATGTGGAATTCAGTTTGGGTTGGGGGTTGATGGATGTGTTTCCGGGATCAAATCTCGGCCGAAGTTCAACCGAGGTTGCGCTGTTCACGGAATTTGGAGTAGAAAAGATTGCTGTATACACACATACAAAACATACACAGAAAAAGACATATATGTGAATAAGTATGTACGTGTGTGTGTGTATGTGTGTGTGTATGTGTGTGTGTGTGTGTGTGCATGCCTGTGTGTATATGTACTTTGCATGTTCTTATATATATATATGTACAAACACACACACACACACACACACACACACACACACATATGTATATATGTGTGTAC
>NC_068988.1:93418691-93419780 GCF_001194135.2 Octopus bimaculoides
TTATATATATATATGTACAAACACACACACACACACACACACACACACACACACATATGTATATATGTGTGTACAAATATACACATATATTATACATTATATATATATGTATATATATGTATGTATATACATGCATATATACATACATGTATGCAACCATACATATACATATATATAAGGAGAGAGAGAGAGAGAAAGAGAGAGAATTGGAGGGAGAAAGAGAGAGAGCGAGAGAGAGATAGACCGATAGATAGATCGACTGATATAAATATATATACATTAGTGGACTATAATTGTTACTAAACAGTGGTGTATTACATTTTAATATGCACATGTATGTATGTATCTATGTACGTATGTATGCATGCATGTATGTATGTATGTATATATGTATGTATGTATGTATATTTATATGCATGTATGTTTGCGTATGTATATATATACATACTTAGAAATGGATGCGTGGCGTTCGATTAAATAATATATACATACCTACACACACATAAATTCATATATACATACCTACACACACATAGGTACGTAGATATATATATATATAAACGAATGAACATATGTGAATAAAGAACATTTACATGTATATAATATACAAACACATTCATCTTTCTATCTTTATGTGCATCCGTAAATAGACTGAATAAGTGTACTTTCTAAACTTAGGAACTCTGTCCAAATTCTTTGGCATGAACTTCTATTCCGTGGCCCAACAATGGTTGTGTTGACCAGAAAACAACAGCACTTCAGGTTTTTAAAAAAAATTCTTTAACCGAGTTTACCTGCTCCAAGAAGGAAGATCTAATAATATCTAGGGTTCATTCGCTTCTTGTGGTTCACATGCAAGTTAAGTCCATAGCTGGGGCCACAACAGGCGCTAATTCTATGGGTCAGAGTTTAAATTACATCCGGAAGGGGTTTTGAGAAGTACGTAACTACCTTTTAGCCACATACATATACATACATGCATACATGCATGCATACACACATACATATTCACACACACGTGTATACATACATGTATACACACACATATATGTGTGTGTGTGTGCGTGCGTATATGTAAGTATATATATA
>NC_068988.1:93420061-93420823 GCF_001194135.2 Octopus bimaculoides
TATATATATAATTGCAGCGTGGAAAGTGTTTATAAGCCATTTAAAACACAGAAAAACTGTTAAATTCACTTCAACATTTAAATTTAATTTGCCAAAATATGTTCGTCGCTTTGAGACCGAAACCTGTTGACTGACGAAATTCCATGCTGCAAATTAAATTTAAATGTTGAAGTGAATCTAACGGCTTTTGTGTGTTTTTAAATGACTTATAAACACCTTCCACGCTGCAATTGATTTCGTTCCAGCACACGATCTCAGATCAGGTCACGTGCTATGCAAGTTCATTTCCGTAATATATATATATATATATATCAATGTTTGTTTTATCCCGATTTATAATAAAATCAATCTTACATTAAACTGAAAAATCACGCTGCTTTTTAAAAAATCCATGTTTATAGTACTTTTAAAAGAAGCTGACAGGGTTTCCGATGAATACACAACCATCCACCCACCCACACACATAGACACACACACACACACACACACAGACAAACTTATGTATATATATACACACACGATATTCGATGAAAGCGTTGTCTTCTTGGTTAATCATATGTATATGTATGTATGCCTACTTACAAACATACATGTATATGTTTATGTCTGTGTTGTGTATATGTAAATATATACATATAAATACATATATATGCACACACACACAATGTTCGAAAATTTTAACAGAAACACAACAAACGGAAAATTCACATTCGTGACGTAGCAATCTCATCATACATATATATATATATATATATATATATA
>NC_068988.1:93421525-93422856 GCF_001194135.2 Octopus bimaculoides
TATATATATATATATATATATATATATATATATGTGTGTGTATATATATGTAATGAAAGGTATGACTTGTATTAGTGTCAGGAAGACCCAAAAGGTATCGGGTAAACACTTTGAATCTGATGGTTCAGTTTTAGACAGGTCCACTGGAGCGGGAACTCAAGGCGCTGACCACTGGTATAACCTGCTAAGTAATTCTTCGAACAGAACAAAGCACCTGTTCCATACTGTTTTTAATACTGTTTCTCTACCATTCCATTTCAACCCATGTCACATATAAATCATTACAAACTTGTTACCTATTCAAATATGCTTGAGTTACATTCGAACCCGTAAGATCGCCATTAACTTTGTCTTGGAGCGAAATTTCTTGCTGTAGACCATGGGCTCTAAACCGTTTCTTACCTATGGAGCCCTGTCATTATTATTTTATTCTGGTGGACCCCCACCCACATTCGATTTTTAAAGATTAGTTTTATAGAAACTTCTTTCAAAATTCCTATTTTGTCTTTCACACATTCACTTAAACTAATTAAAATGTCAGAGAAAGAAACCCAGCTGTTTCTTGCAATAAATACCAATACAGACAGCTGAAGCAAACCTTTTGCGGGGTCCTTAAAATACTATTGCGGATCACCAATTTATTATTTTGTTATGTGGACCCCTAGAAATCTTATATAGATCCTCAGGGGGCCATCTGGGTCCCGGTTGAAAACCATTGCTGTAGAGAAGTAGGAATAAATACACGGAGTCATTTCATAAAGCTCTCAACAGGACTTCTGGATGCATGCATTTCGGAAACGTAAACATCCGAGTCTGGTTAGGTGACGCTATGAGCTGACTTCATGTATTTACAACTATTGGTCAATAGCGAAGGACTTTGGTCCTCGAGAAGACACAGTGAATGGCTTTCTCGAGCATATTTCAACTGGTAACAAGTTTGTATTTATATAGATCACTGATTAGCGCTGATTATAAATGATTATGCGGGCAAAAATACCATATCCGTTTAAATTCAGACGTGGCTGAATGAACCGGAGCGATACCACATCAGACTAGAGTAGCACACCGCGGTACTTGTCTGATGGGGTACCGCTCCGGGATATTCAACCCCATCGGAATTTATACGGATATTTTCAGCCATTAAACTGCGGTCACGCTGGGGCACCGCCTTGAAGAATTTCAGTCGAACGAACCGATCTCAGGGCTTACTTTTTTAAGTCTGGTACTTTTATTCTATCGGTCTCTTTTGCTGAACCACTAAGTTGCAGGGAACAACACCGGTTGTCAAGAGGTATTGGAGACAAACAGCGGCACAAAGGCGCGCGCACACA
>NC_068988.1:93423588-93425637 GCF_001194135.2 Octopus bimaculoides
ATATATGCATGTGGGTGTTTATATGTATATATGCCTGTATATATTTCTTTGTATTATAAATACGTATGAATAAATATATGTATATTTATGTTTTTCTATACATACATAAATATATGCATACATATGTATGTATGTGAATATATATCTATGTATGTGTATATATATATATAAATATATATGTGTAATTGTGCGTGTGTGTATATTATATATATATATATGCATAAATACATACGTACATGTGTATATAAATATATATATATATATATAAGTATAAGCATATATATATATATATATATATATATATATATATATATATATATACATACATACATACATACATATATATATATATATATATATATATATATATAATTTCAATCTCTATGTGGTTTCATGCCAATTTAATATTTTTCTAAATTCTAATTCGTACTGAAAACCTTTCGGCTCTTTTTATTCATTTCTATTCCCAGACATTATTTATTAAGATGTTTCTTTCGGTTTTAGTAAGAAATATTTTAATCCTCTGCGATTGAAAGACTTATGACTCGGCACTTGTTTCACCATTACCCCTTAATGGTATCTGGTTAGAGGGGTCTTTCCTTTCTTCTCATTCAACAAGTGTAGTCTATGTACGCTGATTCACAAAGTTTTATGGTCCTTTCGTTAGTAACTGCTTGCACCAGCTCTTGGCTCTGCTATTTTGAACAGAATGGACAGAGTTGTTTATATTCGTGTTTAGCTCTGTGCAAACTTTGTTGGATAGACCTATCATGAAAAACACTTCAATGAGGTCCAGATTTCTGTCTCCGGGTATAGTGTATCAAGGAATACATAACCCAGTGTGTCCATCGGTTTCGTTTTTTTTATTTGAAAGTTATGTGGAAATCCGGGCTGGAGTATTTGGTTGGTATTTCTAGCAGATCGTTTGAGCACACATAAAGACTCAACCGTTTTTTTTTCTTATTGACTGAGTTTACAGTGTAGAAAGTTCTGCAGACTGCTATGTCACCAACCTTTTGTTATCGAGCTTTTTAGTACTAAAAACTTCCTCTTTCAAATAAGTTTTCCCATGGACCTCACGGTTTTGAAACGTCTGTTTTCTACTCAATTAACCGATTAACTAACAAATGCACCCGTTCACCAGTTTCATCTTTTTAATGAAAGATCTATGTAACGGAATACTTATATGTAATTAAATAATTAATCATTTTATATTGCAACTTGTTAATATTTTTAACTCATTTCCCAGACCATACAGTATTGCCTCTCAGTGTTCGCAAACCTCGAGTTGCAACCGCAGACCCCAGGCTGGGATCGCTGTTCATCCAGATTTTATTGATAAAGAGGACACAATATAACCAGTTGTAGCTTTGTAGTCCTTACATAGTCTTCAAAAATTGAAAACCCACAGACTACGGCAGTCTTTAAATAAGTCCTTGGAAATGAAGAACTTTTTCGCTTTTGTGATTCTGCTTCTGAATCTTCGATCAGATTCTTGATGGTCTGTGTTAGACTTCCTTGATACTGTACAGATTACCATCAAAGGGTTCCCCCGCAGGGTCCTTGGAGTAAGGTCATCGGACACCAGGAAATCTCTTCGGGGCGGTTTGCTACTTTGTCGCATTGAAAGGTCAAATCTCTGTTACTACGGACCTGTGGTTAGAATGTCTGCGGAAAGAATCGCAAGACGGATTCTTCAAGCGGAGCCAACCGGTAGGGGACCAAGAATGAGATGGTTTGATAATATCTGAAGTCTCAATTGGTCACGCTTGGGAACCCTACCGGAAAATGTTATGATGGTTGTTTCTGATTGGACCTTCTAAGGGAAGGTGCATGAGGACTCTGTTCCCCAAAAAACCTACTAGGAATAGTGGGACAGCATAATGTATGGATGGATGAAGTGATACAACCATGATGTATGGATGGATGGAGTGCTATAACCAGACAAACATTTTGACATCCATTTAGTATTTTTTATATATTGGCGTTTTCAAACTTCTTTTTTATAAATATATACCCACTCGTATGCCACCTACACTTTTTTATCAA
>NC_068988.1:93425776-93427796 GCF_001194135.2 Octopus bimaculoides
TGTGTGTGTGTGTGTGTGTGTGTGTGTGTGTGTGTGTGTGTGTGTGTGTGTATGTGTGTGTGTGTATGTGTATATATATATAAATGAGCTAATTTAGAAGCATAGCTATAACCACAAATCCGGCATAAAATTTGTAAATACAAATAGAGGTATATCAAGAACAATACAAGAATAAATTTTTGATTCATTAAAATTAACTCCACATCTAGAAGAAGATGTGTCATAATGTGTAATAATCAAATTGCTACTGAGGCCAACTCCACTTGAGAGGGGGAGATAACCCTAAGAACCAAACATTCTCTATCGGTGACATGCCATTCAAGAAAAGTACAGATTTAATTTTTGGAAATACGAGGACAGACGAAGACATGTCTCCATACCATAAGCCTGTCCCGTTCCTTCAGGGCATTTCAACTTTGAAGAATTCTTCATTCTTGATATTGTCTCCCTTTCTGATATGGAGCTGGTTTTAATTGTCTTTTAGTGATTACGTTACATCCTCTGGATGTGGAGATAATTTTTAATAAACTAATAATTTATTTTATATGGCATTTGATATACCTGTATTTGTCTATGTTTTTTTAAAAAATACACATGACTGACCATGTCATGTTATTTCTCTTGCTTCATATTTGTTTAAATCATACAAGTTCATACGCTGGATGGAAAGACGCTAATCTCTGCGAAATACGAAATTGATCTGGAAGAGAATTTTGATCTCTTCCATTGGTACAAGACTATAAATTCAATGGGGAAAGATCGATTCGAATGAACCGACCCCTTCTATACCACTCATACTTAATTATTGCTCTGGAGATGAAGCAAACTCTGGCCGGATTTGAGCTCAAAGCTGTAAAAAATAACCATTTAGGAACAGTTAGGTTTTAATAATCGCGTGAGAAATTACTGATTTAAAAGTTTGGTACAAAGCCATCAGTTTAGAGGAAGGAATAAGTCGATCTCATCGACCTCAGTACTCAACTGGTACTTATTTTATCGACTCAAAAAGGAAGAGCAGCCCTCAGTAGAATTTGAACTCAAAACGTAAAGCCGCACGAAATAACGTTAAGTATTATCCCCGGCGTGCTAACGATTCTGCCAGCGGGCCGGATCAACGTGAGAAAAGTAATGAAGAGCTTTATAAGTATTTGATAAAAGTCCTTTTATTGTCTCAGATTGCCAACAAGATCTTGAATCATTGCTCATATATTCTGAGGTTTAACTATTAATGTAATTTTCTCCTGATATGACTATTCCTTTCCTTCATTCCTTTATATTCCTCTGCGTGTCCCAACTATTTTCATCACCTTCTCAATGACCATTCTCATATAGCGAATGATGAAGGAATTTGATATTGCTGCCTTCATTTGAGCTTCTTCCTATGATGTAGGTTCATCTTGGAGATTGTACAGCAGAAGGTCAAGATGCTTCTTCAAAACATCTATCCCAACTCCATGTAGAATCCCCAGTTTTTCTATTTTTGGCAAGATATTAAACAGGTGTAGGCTCTTAAAACACAAGATATTACAGTATTTGTTTTTTAAGAATTCTGACCAAGACGTTTGACTTCTCGACACAAACAGCAACAACAACAAGAAGAGTAACATGCAAAAACCGGGTTAAATCGTGAGAATTTCGTAGAAATATATCTAATTTGTTAATTACTTTCAAAGAAGCTGAAACGAAATTTAATCGAGAACATTTATAAAATATTTCGCTTTTGTATTTGTTTTTTAAGACACTTGATATTGATGCGTTTTGTTGTATCTCGGGATGGGGGTGGGGGCCAATAATAAACACATGCACTGGTCCTAATTCACTTCTTTATCATTTATATGGTAATTGGTTAGAATGGGGGTAGCTGATGAAGGAAAATGTTCTCTATGTGGCCTGTGTGTGTTCTGTACTCTGGTTATTATTTTTATTTTTTTGTCTACGTTTTGTTTGCAATGTCCTGTACCCAGATATGCACCTTTATATATAATATATATATATATATATATATATATATATATATATA
>NC_068988.1:93428406-93428953 GCF_001194135.2 Octopus bimaculoides
TACAACCCAACAACAACAACAACAACAACAACAACGAAACAAAAAACTGAAAAATATAAAATATATTCCACCTCTCCACTATCACCCCACCCCCATGAAAAATATAGATAAACCAGTTGTTGTGTAGACGTATCGGAGAGTGAGATAAAATGTTCAGTTGTTGAGATAAACCGTATCGTCTGTTTCATTCAAACGAACAATGGATGAAAGCAGGTGTTGTTATAAGAACATTCGGTGAAGATTGTCTGAGAGACGCATCGACATCGCTGTTCCTCCATCATGATAAATAGAGTACATTCGTATTACACACACACACACACACACATATAATATTATATATATATATATATATATATAATATTATATATATATGATATATTGTAGCGTTCGAGTCAACCATATTAAATTTTTGTCTTCATACTTGAAAGATGTGCGTGCTAATTCCTTTGATAAGGAATTCCGTCATATTGTGGCTGCATATATGTATGTATGTATGTATGTATGTATGTACATACATACGTATGCATATGTATGTACTTATATATAT
>NC_068988.1:93431335-93434660 GCF_001194135.2 Octopus bimaculoides
TATATATATAATATATATATATATTATATGTATATATATATATATATATATTATGTATATATACATAGGTATAAATATATTCATAAATATAAATACATGCATAGATCGATAGGTAGATAGATAGATAAATAGATACATACATACATACATACATACATACATACATACATATATACATACACAGAATGATAGATCTAGATATGCATATGCACATCCTTGGTTATACGTTTGCAGGTAAAAGTTTGTGTATGTATGTATGTATGTATGTATGTCTATATGTATGTATGTATGTATGTATGTATGTATGTATGTATGTATGTATGTATGTATCTATCTATCTATCTATCTATCTATCTATCTATCTATCTATCTATCTATACATATTTACATATACATACACGCATATACATACAATTACATTGTGTGTGCACACGCTAAATGATAAGTAAATATAATGAGTTGTCCGACCAATTAACTCTTTTTTGCTCTGAGTACACAAAGCACACACAGAACGGATAGCATATATTTGTTTAATCACACATGTACACACAATGTATGCACACATCACACACACTAACACACACACATCAACATATATACCTGTACACTTGCACACACACACACCCACACACACACACACATACACACACACATACACATACATTCAAGTAGATATCATTATACGTATAGACAAGCAGACACACACACACACATGCAATGATACACATGTGAAACGCCACTCATCCATATCCACACATACAGGCTGGGATTGAGGTGTTATAATCCGTTTATTATATAAATAGAATACAAAACCGTTAATCTAATTAACCTGTCATTATGTTGATAACAAGTTTTCCCAGTAATATTTGACTAATGGCGAGTGACTACCATACAAACATACACACGCGCGCACACACACACACACACACACGCACACGCACACACACAAATACTTTGTTTAAATATGGTTTTATATGTTTTATACATATGCATGTACACGTATACCTGTGACTATGTATGTATGTACGTATGTATGTATGTATATATGTATGTATGTATGTATGTATGTATGTATATATGTATATATGTATGTATGTATGTATGTATGTATGTATGTATATATATATATATATATATATATATATGTGTGTGTGTGTGTGTGTGTGTGTGTGCGCGTGGGGGGGAGGCGCAATGGCCCAGTGGTTAGGGCAGCGGACTCGCGGTCGGAGGATCGTGGTTTTGATTCCCCGACCCAGCGTTGTGAGTGTTTATTGAGCGAAAACACCAAAAGGTCCACGAGGCTCCGGCAGGGGTTGGTGGCGACCCCTGTCGTACTCTTTCGCCCCAACTTTCTCTCACTCTTTCTTCCTGTTTCTTGAGTAACGCTGCGATGGACTGGTGTCCCGTCCAACTGGGGGGAACACACACGCCATTGAAACCGGGAAACCGGGCCCATGAGCCTGACTGGGCTTTAAAAGGGCGCATAAAAAAATAATATATATATATATATCAGTGGCGACTCCAGCACTCGGGCTGTTTGGGCTTAATCCGTGTATAAATTTAGCAAAGTGAACGTATATTTGCAAGCTGATTTAATTTCTGTCAACATTGACTTCAAGTATGTAATTTCAGCCAATAACTCAGGTACCTTTTATAGATCCTGGTCGCATTTCATTTAGTTTCATTCATCGTCTGGCGGTCGTCTTAGAGGTGCCCTGTCTCAAAAAATATCATTCGTAACAGACGTTCTCTCGACATCGTTCATACGCGCCTGACTCGGTCTCAGAAGTTACATCCCGAATTGTTATCTATAATCGTAAAAATTAAAAGTAATTCAAATTCAATGTTTCCTTGAAACAATAAATTTCTATAGAGATTAGGATTTGAATTCCAATCGATGAAAAGTTACCGTTCTACAATATTCTTAAAGGAACGAAAAATTATCCAGCAACTCGGGCCAATACGAACGAGCCTGGTAGGTGTAAAAGACTAACTGGCATCTCTTGACAAGAGTTCAGGCGACAGTCAAATCGCTGATGTTTGTTTTGCACTCCGCTGTCGTTATTTGATTGCTGTTATTCTGTGTGTAAAGATCAGTTGTGTTTTGCAGGGTTGCTTTATTTTTACCCTTAACTTAGAAAGACATAGGGCTAAATATAAAAAAAACAAGCCATTTGGGGCTAGAAATAAAGCGGAAGAACATGAAGTTCTTCGAGCAGGCATGTATCTTATGCGAAATCTGTGATGAGCCCGAGTGATGCTGATGACCTGTGTAACAATGATATTATGGACAGTCGCCTGAGTAATGGAACTGTGAAACTATAAGCAGTAACTGTCTCAACTGCAGCTTTGAATACATATTTGTTTTATTGCTGTTCACCATAGTAACTGAATACTTCTTTCAATTATAATAATAGAAGTTCTGCTTATATATTTACCTTTGTATCTATCAAACATGAAACTATCAATCTACTACTCTACCTATCTATCTATCTATCTATCTATCTATCTATCTATCTATCTATCTATCTATCTATCTATCTATCTATCTATACTTACCGGCCTGTCTGTTTGTCTACCTATCATCTTCCATTCCTCTTTCTATACACACATATTTATATATGGAATATAAAATACTTGGACTTTATTGCGTTGAAACTATGCTAATTCTGACACCCATGGCTGATGAGAGGATTTCCATGTTTGTCTTTTTCTATTGTTCTCACTGCCATTTGATAATGTTCTCCCCTCTTTCGATTTTCCTTCCTGTTCCTACCCCCACTTTTTACCTGACCGTTTTTTTCACACTTGCACCTCTTCCTTTCCCTCTCTCCCAACTCCTCAACACGGTACTTCCACCATTGTGACCGAAGTCTAAATTTCTTCAATCGCATTCAACGCTTTCTACAGAACATTTCAGTGGAGTCAAATACTCGTCGTCTTTTGTCCTTTACTCGTTTCTTTCGCGCTTTTACTCGGAGTTGCTTCTCCAGTGTTTTGTCGAAAGACTAGCACGACTATACGTAAATATATATGTGTTCTTTTATTCTTTTACTTGTTTCAGTTTCTTGACTGCGACCATACTGGAGCACTGCCTTGAAGGGTTTCATTTTTTTGTCGAATAAATAGACCCTAGGACTTATTCTTTTGTAAGCCTTGTATTTATTCTATCGGTGTCTTTTGCCGAACAGCTAAGTTACGGGGACGTAAACACATCAACATCAGTCGTCAAGCGATGGGGGCGGAAAATGCAGACACAAATACACAGACACAGAACAAATGTGTGTGTGTGTATATATATATATATATATATATATATATATAT
>NC_068988.1:93434706-93435469 GCF_001194135.2 Octopus bimaculoides
ATATATATGTATATACATACATACATACATACACATTTGTGTTGTGTGTGTGTGTTTTTGCGTCTGTATTTGCCACCCCCATCGCTTCACGACCGGTGGATATATAAATATATATGTATATATATAGAAAGTCTTTTAATTTATTATTAACACGTTCCCGTACACTAGAACATAGAAAATGTTCGCTGGGGGAAGAGAACGTAAAATATGTTTACTTCAGAAACTTTGTGTATAAGAAAATGCACCAAGTCAAGCTCCAAATGACGTCAATGGATTACAAGACACGATGGCATGATTTTACCTCTTGAATGAAAGACATCGTCGCGGTCAGGAATTTCTGTTCTCCTTTGTAGAAAATGGTAGGCAATAAAATTCCTGGTGTCCGCTGAAGCTTGCAAAGCTTGAATTAATCTAGAATAAGCAGCTTGGATCAAAGTATAAATGTGTTCATTTATATTTATATTTAATACGACACTGTACACTAGAACGTGAAAGGCATTCGCTGTACATTTTATCATCGAGTAAACTTTCTCTCTACAGTGTGTAGAAAACATTCGAGCAGAGCTTCTAGTGACGTTAGCCGCTTCTTTCTAGACACAACGTTTTGTCGTGGTTTTGTCTCTTCAGTGAATGCATTCTTATTCTAGTGTAGAGGAGAGTGTTAAAAATAATTGCTTCGTGTGTATGTATGTATGTCTGCATATATACATCTACATACATACTTACATACATACATACATATATACATATATATATATATATA
>NC_068988.1:93435884-93436747 GCF_001194135.2 Octopus bimaculoides
ATATCCATCAAAGAATAAACAGTGGCTCAAGTAGTGTAAATGTTATCCATTGAATTCGGGCTTTCTTTAACACTCGGCGCTGTGTAGGGTACATTCCCCGACACCATCCAGCAGCAGATTTGTGCTGCTTTGAATTCGAAATATATTTTACTTTAACGTGTGCTACATCGCACCATATCACCAAATGGATTTCACTCTATTTGCATAGAAGCCATTAACCAGAGATTCAATACGTTTTGAGACGATCCTAGTGCTGATGAACCATAAAAATGGCAAAATATCGGTATTTACCATTCTCAGTGATTCCTAGACGAGTTGTCTCACCTGGTCGGTGACATTCAAGTGATCTTTAACACTCGGTGTTGTTAGGGGGATTTCCCAGATGATATCCCGCAGTAAGTTCGGTGTATAAACACATATAAATTTCATGTAATATGTGTGAGGGCGTAAGATAATATGTATTGAGAATTGCACCAACTACGTATCTATTTCTGAAACAGCTGTAAGGATCTACCTGAACATCTTTTTTCTCATCCAGCCAGGGGATTACTCTATGATGAACTACATTAACATACTCTCTAATAACAATAATACAGACTTAGTTTGTAACTGTTCTGGGAGAATGCCAGGATATATCACAGCCATTATGGACGTTCCTCAACTGATCTTTTATCGGTCTAAAACTTCTTTAACAATCATCTCTAACCTCAAGTTCTACCAATATGTAAATATATAAAAAATCATAAACAGACCTGATACTTGTGGCTTCTCTGTACCTTTAATCTGGATTATATATATATATATATATATATATATATATATACATACATACATACATACATACATACATACATACATACATA
>NC_068988.1:93437686-93438840 GCF_001194135.2 Octopus bimaculoides
ATATATATATATATATATATATATATATATATATATATACATACATACATACATACATACATACATACATACATACATACATATAGCACAAGGTCAGTAAATTCGAGGGAATGGTGTAAGTCGAGAATAGTGCTCAACTAGTACTTAGTTTATCGACCCTGGTAAAATAACCACCAGTTGAGCGAGGTATTCTCCATCTTAACAAGCAGCATTAGGCGGTGAGCTGGCGGAATGGTTAGCACGTCGGCCAAAATGCTTAACGGTATTTCGTCCGTCTTTACGTTCTGCGTTCAAATACCAGAAGAGTCGACATTGCCTTTCATCCTGTCGGGATGAGTACCAGTTGAACACAGGGGTCGATGAATCGATTCCAGAATTACTGGCCTTGTGTCGAAATTTGAATCCAATATTAACCATCTGTAAAACTATTGTTTTATATGTACGTACGTACGTATGTATGTATGTATGTATGTATGTATGTATGTATATAGTAAACAACAAATTGTATTAAAAGTAGTTATATTTGTGAGTATATATATATATATATATATATATATATATATATATATATATATATATATTGACAGAATGAGATAAAAAACCAAGGCAGTAAATAGATTTCATATATATATATATATATGCGTGTGTGTGTGTGTGTATGTATATATATATATATATATATATATACACATACAAAATACAAAAATGAGACAAGAACGCAAAACATCCAGGCAGACGATACATATATATACATACATACATATATATATATAGTCGCAGGAGTGGCTGTGTGCTAAGAAGCTTGCTTACCAACAACATGATTCCCGGTCAGTCTCACTCTGTAGCACCTTCGGTAGGTGTCGTCTACTATAGCCTCGAGCCTTGTGAGTGGATTTGGTAGACGGAAACTGAAAGAAGCCCGTCGTATATATGTGTGCGTGTGCGTTCTGTGTTTGTCCCCCCAACATCGCTTGATAGCCGATGCTGGTGTGTTTATGTCCCCGTAATTTAGCGGTTCGGCAAAAGAGAGATAGAATGCCTACTAGGCTTACAAAGAATAAGTCCTGGGGTCGATTTGCTCGACTAAAGGCGGTGTTCCAACATGGCTGCAATCAAACGACTGAAACAAATAAAAGAATAAAAGAATATATATA
>NC_068988.1:93438962-93440323 GCF_001194135.2 Octopus bimaculoides
TATATATATATATATATGCATAAATATGCATAAATACACCCACATATATTTATATATTTAAATACTGTATATTTCTCAATAATTATTTCAACAAATATATTTTTATATTATTTTTTTCTGTGCATTGATTTGTACAAATACACACATTCAAAGACACATACATACACATACATACACATACATACACGCTCTCACACACATGATACTCTTACATACACGCGCACTTACACATATACTATTACACACATACACTCCTAGATACATTGTGCCAGTCTTTCTTAACGTAAGTATTGATCCATCTTCGTCAAACCCAAATCTTTTGTAGGTATTGATACGATTCCAATAATTATCACCTGAGGATGGCAGCGAGCCGGCAGAATCGTTAGCACGCCGGGCGAAATGCATAGCAGTATTTCGTTTGTCTTTACGTTCTGAGTTCAAATTCCGCTGAAGTCGAATTTGCCTTTCATCCTTTCGGGGTCGATAAATTATGTACCAGTTGCGTACTAGGGTCGATCTAATCGACTGGCCCCTTCCCCCAAAACTTCGAGCCTTGTACCTAGAGTAGAAAAGATTATAACCTGAGGATTACAGTCATACGACAACGATCATGGTGCCTCTATGTGACAACTGAATTCAAATCACTTTTCTTCAAATCACAACCTACTGTTTTTTTAATTAAAAAAAAAATTTAGCTGGAGCAACACATTAAATAATGTAGTCCTTGAAATACATATACACGAATTCATAGCAACAACAACAGCAACAATAATAATAGAAGGAATCCCGCTGTGCTCACCTGACCTGTTGGTAATGGCAGCTAAATTGTACTCAAATCGTACAAAAAGTGCTTTGGGAGAACGAAAGATACTTCAGATATTGTAGTTCTTGATACATTACTTTAAAAAAATTACAGGATGGCCATGGCTGGAAAACCATTGCTATAGATCTGCCTGTTTGCTAGACCAGTGGCTAAACGGCAATTACGATAGCAACAACTTGATAAACAATCTCATCAATCGGCGTTTTCTTTCAAGTATTGCAATATATTTCCCCATACATTTATTGTTATTATTATTATTATTATTATTATTATTATTATTATTATTATTATTATTATTATTATTATTATTATTATTATTATCAATTGTAGTAATAGTAGTTATAGTAGTTTTAGAAGGAGTAGTATTTAAAATGTTGGTTTTACAATATCAACCAAACATTTATTATCTAACGAAAATTTTCCACTTTCCACTGATCAAACTGTGTAAATAATTTTCAAATAGCCACAGACTTTGGCTGCTTGGAGAGAGAGAGAGAGAGAGAGAGAGAGAGAGAGAGAGAGAGAGAGAGAGAGAGAG
>NC_068988.1:93441497-93446638 GCF_001194135.2 Octopus bimaculoides
ATATATATATAGATAGATAGATAGATATAGATATAGATATACACATACATATATATTTATATAGATATAGATATACATATATATGTATGTATGTATGTATGTATGTATATATGTATGTATGTATGTATGTATGTATGTATGTATGTATGTATCTGTGTCTGTATGAAATGAGTGATGCAAAAGTAAATAAAAAAACAATTGCAAAAGTAAAAAAAAAAAAAAAAAAAAAAAAAAAAACCTTGTGTTTCAGGCGCAAAAAATCGGGCTTTTTCTGCATTATTATTAGTTTTCTTATTTGTTATTTCATTTATTATTCTGCAGAGAACTTTGCAGGGGAAACTGAAAAACATTATTTTTGTATTGCTTATAGAAAGTTTTAAAATAACTTCAAATTTGAAATTTATGAAGCACAGGAGTGGCTGTGTGGTAAGAAGTTCGCTTCTCAACCACATGATTCTGGGTTGAGTCCCACTGCGTGACACCTTGCGCGAGTGTCTTCTACTATAGCCTCAGGCCGACCACATCCTTGTGACTGGATTTGGTAGACGGAAATTGAAAGAAGCCCGTCGTATATATACATATATATACATGTATGTGCGTGTATGTATTTGTGTCTCTGTGATTCTCCACACCCTCACTTGACAACATATGTTGGTAGACGGAAACTCAAAGAAGCCCGTCGTATGTTTTTATGTATATATATATATATATATATATATATATATGTATGTATGTATGTATGTATGTATGTATGTGTGTGTATATGTTTGTGTGTCTGTGTCCTCCCAACATCTCTTGACAACAGATGGTGGTGTGTTTACGTCCCTGTAACTTAGCGGTTCGGCAAAAGAGACCGATAGAATAAGTACTAGGCTTACAGTGAATATTCCCGGGGTCGATTTGTCCGAGTAAAAGGTGATGCTGCAGCATGACCGCAGTCAAGTGACTGAAACAAGTAAAAAAATTAAAAAGACTGGCTAGCTCTTGCTTACCTCGGCTAATTAAGCATACCAGTGCGCAAGAAACTTTTAAAAAACACGGTTTTCAAGACGCCTAAGCATTTGTGTGTATTTTTCTCAAACCCTAAATTATAACTTTAAAAATCTGCGGCACATGTGGCACAATTGCGACGCACCATTTGAGAAGCATTGCACCAGGGAATATTAAAGATTCCGTGTGGGTGAAACCTGTTTCACCATTAGCAAAAAAGTTTGTAAGATTTTTAGTAACAGAAAGAATATGTTAGTAAGTTAACGATGGTGCCTCGAAGCATTAGCTTAATCTACTAGAAAAGGTAGCTAGGTAACTTTCTAATCACATCTTACAGTTGTACATGTATAAAGCAATGGGATGTCACATTCGCCTTTTTGATCCTGGAATAGACATTGCTGGAAGAATCTTGCCTCACAGTTTTATTCAATAACGGCTGACCTGGGGCTATAACAACGATAACATCAGCATCAACAATTTGTTGTGAGTAAGCTAAGCAGGAACATGTGCATGGTGGGTTGACTCGGTAGAAATAGCAGCTAAACCGCCCATAAATCAAATCCTTAAAACCATTTCATAAATGGAATGGCACCGTAGATAATGAAAATTCTACATGAACGTAATGTCTTCTTTATCTACTTGTTTTAGTCATTGGACAGAGGCCATGCTGGGGCACCACCTTGACAGATCTTAGTCGAACAAATCAACCCCAGGACTTAGTTTAAAGTCTGGTTCTTATCCTACTAGTTTCCTTCACCGAATTTCTAAGTTACAGGGATGTAAACAAACTAACACCGGTTGTCAAGCGGTGGAAAGAAACACACACACACACACACACACACACACACACACACACACACTTCGACAGGCTTTCACACAATTTCCGTCTACCAAATCCACTTACAAGGCATTGATCGGCCCGGGACCAAGGTAGAAATCATTTATCCAAAGTGCCGCGCAGTAGAATTGAACCACATACCACGTGGCTGCAAAGCGAGCCCATAAACCACACAGCCATGTAAATATACCCTAGATATGTCAAATATAATATGCTACGTATTATATTTGCTGAGATAGTCACGGCTGGAACGCCTTTGCTCACAGGTGTGCTCGGTAGTGTTAAACAACAGCAGCAGCAGCAACAACAACAACAATGTACATAAATTAAGAATGCGGGAGACATAAACCGAATTCTGGTGTTTAACTGAGTTAATGGAACGAGGTTCAGAGAGCGTCCCTGCTGTGATTGAGCATCGGGTCTGGAACGCTCTTGTTAATCATGCATACTAATAGAAACGTGCGTGCGTGCATGTGTGTGTGTGTGTGTGTGTATACATGTGCGTATAATGAAACACTCACACAGCACGTATATTTATGTAAGTGGAGATATATAATCTTCGCCCTCTGTAGTTTAACCTAAATATTATTAGGTTTAAACATATACATACATACGTACGTACGTACGTACGTACGTATGTATGTATGTATGTATGTATGTATGTATGTATGAATGCATGTATGTGTGTATACATATGTGTGTACATATGAATGTACATATGTATGTACAAATATATATATGTATATATATGTTTACAAATATATATAAATATATACATGTGTGTGTGTATGTGTGTGTGTGTGTTGAGCTAACGTATTGAGACAGCGTGTGCTAGGATAAATTGTAAATGAGTAAACATACGTACGTTTAATAAGCATGCATTTAGCCACGCTGTTTGAATAGACCTTGCTGTTAAGCCGAAAGTCTGTCTCTCTGCAGAATGGACTGAAGTAAAACTTCGACTACTTTCGTCTGTTTATCGTCGGCTTACCATGAGTGTCTATTTCGTTCGTTTTATAAAGAAAGAAAGCGGCTTAAAGCTTCTTATAAAATGCTCTGGTTAAGAGGTATCGATTTTACTCATTCGTATATTAGATTCATTAGAGACGCAAATTAGAAACAGCTAAAGAGTGGAAATAGTCCGTGTGTAAATTTACATGGCTTCTCTTGATAGACTGAAAGTGATCCATCAGTGGGTCATAGGTTTGGCCAATTCTAATTGGTTTAGAACACTGAGATTGTGGGTGCGTTGTTGTCTTTTAGGTAATGTTGCTATTGTTGGTTTCAGCTATTGTGGTATAGAGAAAAGAACTCAGATTTGGCAATCGAGTGTCAAAGGTAGATAACCTGTAACGTTTATGATTTGTGGACCGATATCTATGTGCAAGTTCTATGGGTACTTCGGTCAAGGAGAAGTTGTCCGAAAGGAATGGTCTCAAGTCATGGCAGATAAAACAGTACTACTGACCTCCTGCTCATATTTTCGTGGGAAGTTTTACGATATGAATTGTATCAGTTAAACATAGACTACACCTTCTTGTACCGTCGTTATGTGGCTGGCTCTGAACATGATATTCCAGGATATTGAGTCACGCCCAGATGTCCCATTTGCTCAGTTTATAAAACCACATTGACTCTTTTCTCTCCACAATAAAACATGTTTAGCAAAAATACATGAATAGGCGCAGACGTCTCGCTATGTGGCAAGAAGTTTGCTTCCCAACTATATGGTTCCGGGTTCAGTCCTACTGCATGGCACTTTGGGCAAGTGTTTTCTACTATAGCCTCGGGCCGACCAGAGCGTTGTGAAGGGATTTGGTAGGCAGAAACTGAAAGAAACCTGTTCATTATGTGTGTGTGTGTGTGTGTGTGTGTGTGTGTGTATGCGTATGCATTTGTGTCTGTTTTCCCCTATCGCCGCTTGACAACCGGTGTTGGTGTATTTACGTTCCAGTGACTTTAAAAGAACTAAGTACTGGGGTCGATTCCTTCGACTAAAAATTCTTCGTGGCGGTGCCCCAGCATGGCCGCAGTCTAATGACTAAAACAAGTAAGAGATAGAAGGTAAATACACAAACGTACTTTTACACAGACGAAAGTACACACACAGTGACAAACATATGCACAAACAGAAAATAAAAACAGTAACACATAACTATTGGAAGCTGAAAAAATGTGAACAGACGAACAGTTACGACAAGAATGCATTGAAATAATACTTAGTAACATGGAGAATAGCGAAATAATATTAACATTCCTTGTATTAACAAAGCGAAAAAATAAAAGAGTAATACAGAAAAAAACTGAAAGAAAACAAATCGTACACCTTCGCTTCACTTCGTTATAAAGTCGAATGCACAAACAGACGCAGAAATAATCCAACACATGATCATACATATACATATGTCTAAAGAGATATAGACATGTGTATATGCTCACAAAAACATACTGATAGCGATGGTACACATTTAAAATCAAAAGCATGTGTTTAATTGTTGGGCTGAGAAGAGGTCGAACGATCAAAACTATATTCGTCTTTTAATCGTCTAGTTGTTCAAGTCATTGGAGTGAGGCCATGCTGGGGCAACGCCTTGAAGGGTTTGGGGGTGGGGTGCTTCTGCCGGACCGCCAAGTCACGGGGAGGTAAACAAACCAATGTCGGTTGTGAAAGGGCGAGGAGTGGTCCAGCGCAAACAAAAAGACACACACATATTGACTCACATGCATACATACATATATACATGCATACAAACAACACATAAATATACATACATATACAAACATATATCTCTATATCCACACACACATATCTCTCTCTGTCAGTCTGTCTATCCATCTATCTATCTATCTATCTATCTATCTATCTATCTATCTATCTATCTATCTATCCATCTATCCATCTATCTATCTATCCATCCATCTATCTATCTATGAAGATAATTATAAGCTTAACAATCATCCACGCACTACACCACCGAAACACATCAAAATAGTTCACATCACACAAACGCAGCACCACACACTCAAAACCCTCTTTCCAAATGCGGTTGGGGGGTTCCAAAAATATTTATCAAAGAAACTCTTCAAAAACCTCATCCAAGATACTTCAAAAGAAGAGGAAGCTAAAACTTTCGAAACGAGTAAGTAACCTTCTCTCTTGTCTCTTTTACTGTCGTGTATGAAACACAAATTTCGACTTCAACTATGCTTAAATTAGGTTGTGTAAATGTACGTGGCTTGGCGTCAGCTTGGAAGCAAGGTTACCTTCTAAATGACATCAAGTCACAGAACATAGAAATCATGGCTATCAGTG
>NC_068988.1:93446656-93447248 GCF_001194135.2 Octopus bimaculoides
TCAGTAACCCGCGGGCCCTCAAGTCCATGTTTGGTGGACATTTCGACATTTATTTTTCTCCCTGTCTACCAAACATGGGTGGTGGTGGTACCGCGGTGCTTTTTCGGAAGAGTCTGAACCTAAAACTAAGGCCAATATTCCTAGACCCGGAGGGTAGGCTGGTTGTCTTGGACGTCGATGGCACAAACGGGTGTGCTTTCCGTCTGGTGGCAGTGTATGCACCGTCCTTAACGGGTCGGGCGGATTTGCTCGACTTAAGGCGGTGCTCCAGCATGGCCGCAGTCAAATGACTGAAACAAGTAACAGAATAAAAGAATGAAAGAATATTAATGTGTGTTTGTGCGTGCGTGTGTATATCTGTGTGCGTGCGTGCGTGCGTGTGTGTGTGTGCCTGTGTGTGTGTGTAAAAGAGCTAAATTGCTCGCTTTGTTTTAATTCACATCTATCAGTAAATAAATTATTATATATTGCACTTTAGTAATATATATCTAACACTTCTGAAAACAACGACAGCAGCAGCAGCAGTAACAACAACAACAACAGAATGAAGATCGTAGCCACATTAACCCCCCCCCCCGAAAATAGAGTAGAA
>NC_068988.1:93447258-93447608 GCF_001194135.2 Octopus bimaculoides
CCACATTAACCCCCCCCCCCGAAAATAGAGTAGAAAACAACAGAATTTAGAAAGCGTTGCTTCTCAGCTGTTGTGCAAGAGTACACTTACTTCATCATTGTTCAAGATTCTCACCAAACTCTTCAGCCTGCTTAATTCTTCACACAGCTATTGTCTTCATCACAGAAGCACGCACACGCGCGCACGCACACGCGCGCACGCACACACATATATATACATACATACTACATGCATATGTGCATATCTATTTATAAACTCACGCATATATTATGTGTGTAAGCGTGAGTAGTTATACATGTGTGGGTACATGTAGGCATGCATGTACCTCTCTCTCTCTCTCTCTCACTATA
>NC_068988.1:93448782-93450103 GCF_001194135.2 Octopus bimaculoides
CATATATATATATATATCTACATGTATAATAGATACATACATACACACATACATACATTCATACATACATATATATATATATATATATATACGCAAGAATGGCTGTGTAGTAACTAGCGTGTTTACCAACCACACAGTTCCGAGTTCAGTCCCACTGCGTGGCACCTTGGGCAAGTGTCTTCTACTTTAGTCTCGGGACTTGTGAGTGGATTCGGTAGACGGAAACTGAAAGAAGCCCGCCGTATATCTTTATGTATACATATCTATCTATCTATCTATCTATCTATCTATCTATCTATCTATCTATCTATCTATCTATCTATCTATATATATATATATGCACACATATATATATATATATGTATATATATTTATAAATATATATATATATACATATACACACACACATATATGTGAGTGTGTATATATATATATATACATACACACATACACACACACACGCACACATATAAATAACCTACATCTTTCTATCCATCCATCTTTTTATTCTTGCATCTTTCCCTCACAGCCTCCCCCATCTCTCTCACTTTCCCTCTCGTCTGAAACATTCCTCTCTTTCTCTCTCTCTCTCTCTCTCTCTCTCTCTCATTCTCTCTTTTCCTCTACCCACCACCACTATCCCCACCCTGCATCCTCGCACCGATGCCGTTACCCGCGCCCCCACCCCACCCCCACCCTCGAAAAACCAGAATCTTCTTTTGCTAAAAGAAGCGATGGAATTGTTGTGGAGCAACAAAGTAGTCTGTAGCTGCTGCAACATGTACAACTCAACAGAAACAAGAACAACAACAACCACAACAACAGCACCCTCATCACGATCACCATCATCATTAGCATCGTCAACAACAACAACAACAACAACAACAACAGTAACTACAACATCATCTCCGAGAACATTATGCGGCCAGAAAACAATAATAGAATTATGATGTTTGAAAGCTTACGGCGTTACACTTGATGCGAGAATACATTTTACGAAACTACCATTGTCACAGCCGCTGTTGCGTGTTGCTTGTTGTTTTGTTGTTCTGTTTGCTTTGTGTTTGTGTAGTCTGTTTGTTTGTTTGTTTGTTTGTTTGTTTTGGTGTAATTAAGAAGAGAAGGAAAGGATTGCTTTTAATGAAATATGTGCTGTTTACAGGTAGGTGGAGATTTTCATGAGAAATTCTGCATTTTGTCTGGTCTGCATTTTTTTGTTCTTTTTTTTTTTTTTCGTAAACTTATCAACCGGCTAAAACACCCGTCCATCCAACTACATACATACATACATACATACATACATACATACATACATATATAT
>NC_068988.1:93450944-93452678 GCF_001194135.2 Octopus bimaculoides
TATATATATATATATATATATATATGTATGTATGTATATAAAGATAAATAGATAGATAGATAAATAGATAGATAGATAGATAGAATTGTATATAGTTACGAAGGGTTACATTTGTAGGAAAATGGAGGAACACGAGACAGTGATAAGTTCGTGCCTCTTTTTCAAGGGCATTACCAACATTAAGTGAATCTTTACTACTAGCAATCAAAAGTCGGCTGCAGGCTGTGTTTACCATGTTACAACTACACTACACTTACATGCGATTAAATATAGATATCATTTGAAGAAGTACTACAAAATACTTTCAGAGAACGGTAAATTAGTGGCGGTTAAATCGTTGTTGCTCTTTAGACTTTCAAACTCATCGCTCGCTCGTTTTTAGAAAAATGTTAGATGAATATTTGATCAACAAACCAGATGTGCATTCCGAATTATTTTAACAACCTATGTACAACATCGGAACTGGTTTATGAAGCTTGCCCAAACTTCAAAAGCGATTTAACATTAAATGAAGGGTGACTGAATGAAGTCCGACGGGGGCCATTTGGTCGAACTTCCAAATCGCTGTTATCCCTGCTTTTGTGTAATTATGATGATGATGATGATGATGATAATAATAATAATAATAATAATGATACATACATGCATGCATATGTATGTACACACACACACAAGCACACACACACATATACATACATACATATATATATGTATGTATGTATACACACACACATACATATATGTGGCTGTGCGGTAAGTAGCTTGCTTATCAACCACATGGTTCAGGGTTCAGTCCCACTGCGTGGCACCTTGGGCAAGTGTCTTCTACTATTACCTCGGGCCGACCAAACCCTTGTGAATGGATTTGGTAGATGGAAACTTAAAGAAGCCGTCGTATATATATATATATATATATATATAGGTTCAAAAAATGACAAAAAACAATAACAAAAAAACAACAACGTGAGGACGTGATACGGATAGTGTTATTAGACGCTCGGGAAAGGAAAGAGGTGTTTATGTTTGTGTGTCTGTGTTTGCCTCCCCACCAATCACTTGACAGCTGATGCTGGTGTGTTTACGTCCCCGTAACTTAGCGGTTCGGTAAAAAAGACTGATAAAATAAGTACTAGACTTAATTAAATAAATCCTTGGGTCAATTTACTCGACTAAAAGTAGTGCTCCAGCATGGCCACAGTGAAATAACTGAAACAAGTAAAAGAATAAAAGAATATATATATATATATATATATATATATATATATATATCGAAAGCAAACTTACCCAGTTAAGGTTAGGGTTAGTCTCGCAAACAATATCCTTGACCTAGGTCCAGTCCTCTTTGATACGGACATAGTTAATGATAAGCATGAATTCATGTCTCCGAAGATGGAAGTTCGATCCCTTCACATAACTATTTCGACCAAAAGCCGATACATTATCAATCATACGATCTTCGGTTTGGTGCATATGAAGTGATATAAAGTTTCCACTGTTGTTAAGTAAGGATATCAGTCGAGATATGACAGAGATAGCCCGTTTCTCATTTCGTGCTGCAGTAAACCTTCTTTCGAAGCTTATAAGCAAAACATTGACACAACTAATGTTGTCTTTATTGCACAGTGTGCAGGGCCCAGGGGAATATTTAAAACATTCATATACCCACATGCATATATGTTCATAGACAAACATACATTATTATACACATAGAGACACAGACACAAGTACACCCAT
>NC_068988.1:93453174-93455256 GCF_001194135.2 Octopus bimaculoides
CATACATACATACACTCAAACACACATCACACACATACACACACATACACACACATACACACTCTCACACACACTCACAGACAGATGCATTTTGAAAGATGTATTCAAAATTACTGCACACACAGACTGTTCTCGTTCCAGGTACACACATGTTCATAGACTAACGTTCATTACTACGCATATACAAACATCACCCCTCCCCCTACATATACAGATTCAGAGGCACAAATCCATAGACAAACATTCACTGCTAAACACACACACACACACACACACACGCACACACGCACACGTGTAATGCCTAGATTACTTATATCTAGACTAAATGCAATCTAACGAATGGATTAGTAAAATATCGAAGAATTTTGTCTTTACCGTTGATCACTGGGAGGTCATTGAAGATTTATAGCCGTCCATGCATGGATTCCATGTCTGCTGGGTCAGAACTAACCGCTTCCGTGTCAAAGAAAGTTTTACATAACGATGTCCTTAATTCTCCAAATTACTCTGGCTACAGCTGGAAACGGCAGCGATGTGGATAACTTGTTAGGTGACATGAATCGACTAGGAATCGATCTTATGGCTCAGAGTTGACTCACCGGAAGAATAACCATTATACTTTCCTCACTGTACTTATTAATCTCTTAATGGTAAACATTACGTCGGTTTCAAATTTTGGCACAAAGCGAGGAATTTCGGCGGAGCGGGGCTGGAAGGAGTCAATTACATCGACCCCGGTGTTCAGCTGTTACTTATTTTATCGACCCTGAAAGGATGAAAGGCAAAGTCAACTTCGGTGGAATTTGATCTCAGAACGGACAGACGGACCAAATGTCACTAAGCATTTTGTCCGGTGTGCTAACGATTCTGGGTTCTCGCCACCTTAATGGTAAGTATGATGTTATGTCTCAGAGTGCACATAATATTCAAGGCCATCTTGGGAATTTAGCTTCTGCACCACCTTGGAGTTCAATAATATCTACCGAAATCATTTTGTTAGGCTCCGTTGCACTCAAAACAATCTTGTGTCAATGGACATAGAAAGTATAGGCCAAACAGTGGTCAACAAGCCGTCAGTAACGTAGTTGTTGTAGTTCTGTCTCGAACCCTAGAATCCATCAAGTCAGCTGCCCGGTTCCAATGGTGTAGAAGTGACCAAAGTCACAACAATCCCTTTGAACGAGACACCAGTTAGTCACAGGGGAATTCATTTTCAGCTAAGTGGAAGAGTCCCATTGTGAAATGAAGTATTTTGCTTAAGAACCACAACGCATCGTCCGGTCTGGGAGTCGAGAACACGATAGGACGATCGGGACTACAACACCCCGTTGCACTTTTACGGGTCAACAATGTGCTTCGACATGTTTTGAACTAGATCTTTACTTGCCTTACGACGAAGGCGCTATAAATACGCATTAATCAGAGAAACTTAATATATATTGTATGAAGTAATTAATCTATATTATAGAGTAATTAAGAAAACAAAACTAATTAGAAATATCATTAGTCGAATATTTACACCGTCCTGATCGGCTGACTTATCGCTTAAGTGTTATGATTTCAAGTTTAAGTGTGGTCTTGAAACATTTGGGAGTTCTACGGGTTTCGATTTCACTCATTTAGCGATTTATTTGAATGGTTGAAGTCTTGGACTTGTTGCTCATAGATCACGAGTTCGAAATCTGCAGCAGACGTTTTGCTGAGCTTCTGAATGGAACATGGTGCATTGACAAGATTAATGATAAGAAGAGACATCAGATCAGTAAGGAGAGTTCGCACTGGAATTAAAGACAACCATTTTTTTCTTCTGTCAGTCTTGTTATTGATCTGGAATCTGATGTGGTTGCAGTTTACGTGTAATGGGTTGGTGAGTACAACTGCTCTGTTCTATGTTGGCGTTCATACATACGATTTGGCGTCTACGTTAAAATCGTCTGCAAGCAATGGCTTTTCTTCCTCTTCACTTCACACACATACTTCAACACAGGCACACACAGATGCACACACTCACACATGCAAACACACACACACACACACACACACACACACACACACACACACACACACACACACACACACACA
>NC_068988.1:93455604-93456375 GCF_001194135.2 Octopus bimaculoides
TATATATATATATATATATATATATATATATATATATTATGTATATATGTATATGTACATATATATGTGCGTCTATACATATTATGTATATTATGTGTATGTATATTATGTGTCTGTGCGTATACGGCGTTAATAATCCTTACAAGTTGTAGTATAGAAAAAAATAAATGAAGTTGAAAATGCATGGAGAGGATACAAGAAGAATTACACGAATGAAAATCAGTATAATTAACCGGTTTCACATTTGTTTTGATGAACGTGGTGCTGTGTTGCAATGTTTCTAAAAATCCGTTTGTTCTTATAAAGAGACTGTAGCTCAGATCGATGTCAGTTAACGTACAAAGTGATTGGTTGATGATTGTCAAGATTGTCAAGATGGGGGAAAGAAATTTTTGGTCACGTCCGTATATTAAGGTCATGTGAGAGTCGCCTCTGAAGGTCACGTCGAAAGTTTAGTCCAGTATCTACGTCATACGACAGTCAGAACAATAGTTATATATCTTTCTCTCCAGAGTTTAACAATGTTTCCATACAGTATGCTTTCTGTCTTTTCAATGTGATTCTACATATATACATGCACACATACACACACACACATAAAACATACATACATACATACATACATACATACATACATACATACATACATAACTACGTATATAAATAAAACAGGTTTGGCGATGCAAACAGGAAAAATAGATCTCAAAATATGAGTATTTATATTTATACTCTCAAGTGCTAACTCCCGAAACTCTCAAGGGTCGTGAGTTT
>NC_068988.1:93456744-93458898 GCF_001194135.2 Octopus bimaculoides
TATATATATGTCTACACACACACACACGCATAATTATATTCCCTTCTAATCTAGGTACAAGGCCCGAACTTTTGGAGGAGGGTGCCAGTCGATTAGATCGACTCCAGTACGTAAATGGTACTTAATTTATCGACTCCGAAAGGATGAAAGGCAAAGTCTTGCTAACGTTTCTTATTTCTTTATTGCCCACAGGGGACTAAACATAGAGGGGACAAACAAGGACATACAAAGGGATTAAGTCGATTAAATCGACCCCAGTGCGTAACTGGTACTTAATTTATCGACCCCGAAATGATGAAAGGCGAAGTCGACCTCGGCGGAATTTGAACTCAGAACGTAACGGCAGACGAAATACAGCTAAGCATTTCGCCCTGCGCGCTAACGTTTCTGGCAGCTCGCCGCCTTCACACATAATTATATTGAAAACACGACTATGTTCTAATTTAATCTTTTCTTTATTATAGTATTTTCGTATCTTTTTATTAAAGTCTTCTCCGTGCATACACGCCGTTTTTGAATCCTATTATTGTTTTCTATCCATAGTCAATCGCCGGTTCAGTGAAGAATCCTATAAAGAATGGAAGCATTTTAAAATATGAAACCAATGCAAGCCGATACTAGTCTATGGCTCGTGCTTTTAGCCTGGATTTCATTCATGCTTGGGACCTCTTGTCTTTTCTGAACTGTGTGTATATATGCACTACCGACAGAAAAGTCACCTCACAAGCATTTCTTGAAAGATTTCCTGAAGAAGGGGCCCTGACCCCGAAATACGGAAATACAAGTTAAAAGATTGACTGTGCTTTTCATCCTTTCAGGGTCAATAAATTAAGTACCAGTTACGTACTGGGGTCGATCTAATCGACTGGCCCCCTCCCCACCAAATTTCGCGCCTTGTGTCTAGAGTAGACAAGATATGATGGCCATACTGTAAAATTAAGATGCTAGCTTTTAAACCATCTGCTCCCTGGTTCGATTCCACGACTAGCCACATCGAACACGGACATATTTTATAAAACATTCGTAAAGAAATTGATATTCAACTGAAAATATTTACGTAACAATGTTGTTTCACATTAAAGGCATTATGACCACGTAGTTAAGATGTGCTAAAATGTTTACTGTTAAACCACATGGTTCCTGGTTCGATTTCACAGTTTGGCAGCATTGAACATGTATTAATTTTATCAACTTGGCAGAGAGAAAAAGTCATGTCGACATCGTATCCAGCATGTTGAGGCATGTAACAAGATACAACACAGCATTTACTTACTGCACCGTCTCGTTCACCTCCTTCGCCCTCGTGTAGCAGCTATCTATGACAATCCCCGTGCGCACTCATACAAATATATGTGTGTGTGTGTGTGTACGTGTGTATCATACATGTCATGAGAGGCACACATGTATACATTGGGGAGGAGAGAACGGTGCAGAAAGATAAGACAGAAAGTAAAGAAGCGAAAAAATGATACGGGCTTCAGTGACGCAATATATATTGCGCACGTCTGTATGTCTGTGCTGGCGAGAGGATCCTTAAGAACATAATAATTACTAATTAATAAACAACGTTATACCATTGAATACACGCATATATATATATATATATATATATATATATAAGTATGTATGTATGTACGTATACATATATAATATGCATGTGTATATATGTGTGTAGATGGAGTGAAAGAGCGAGATATGAATTTGTTCTTTTGGTCTTTTGTTTTCTTTTAAAAAAATATTTCTTTGTTTACAATGCTTTCCTGTTATGTCTGCAGGAATCATGGTTTTGTATGTTATTCCCTCTTGAGAGGGTCTGTTGAAATACAGCATGTGTATATGTACGTATGTATGTGTTTATATATATATATATGTATTCATACATATATGTATGTATGTGTGAGTGTGTATTTATATATATATGTATGTATGTGTGTGTGTGTGTATTTAGATAGATAGATAGGTAGAAACACAGATAGATTGGTAGATAGATAGATAGATAGATAGACAGAAATATAGATAGAAAATACAGATAAAGACGTAGATAAATAGATAGATAGATAGATAGATAAACAGAGGTGGTGTTATTATTATCACTACTAATCAGACGTGAATATTGCAGACGTATTAACTCCAGTTTGAAGATTATCAGTTGGA
>NC_068988.1:93460548-93466055 GCF_001194135.2 Octopus bimaculoides
ATGGCCTCCCGGAATTCACTGTTGTAGATCTGACAATTTATCTGTAAATGTTTTCGTGTTGCATTTAAACTCTTAGTTGTAATGTAATGTTTAGTTTCCATTAACACATCACAGAATACAAAGAGTTTGGAGGCAGGAAACACTTCGTTATTACTAGTTACCCTCAGCGCTCATGCCCCCTGTTTGTTTAACGCACCTTCACAAATAGATTATGTCTATTTACTTTAACAACACACAATCCTCCCTCCTTTTTCTCACCCTCTCATTTTCTCTTCCTTTCTCTTTCTCTCTCGTTCTGTCTCTCTTTCTCTTTTCCGTCGTGTACCCTTTCTTTTTCTCCAAGTCTTTCTCTTTCTCTCTCATCCTTTTCTCTATTTTTCTTTATCGTGACTCTTCCCTTATCCCTCACTCTCTCTCTCTCTCTCTCTCTCTATCTCTCTCTCTCTCTCTCTCTCTCTCTCTCTCTCTCTCCTCAGCCTCTATTATTTCTCCTCTGTATGGTAGGTACATCATTTACTAGTTTAACAGATAAACCAGATCGACCGTAAGAACACAATTTATTCTATCTTTAATGATATCTTTTTCATAACTTGCATTTACTGTTGCCTAATTAACAGTTTGCAGAACAACTTACTGCTGATCTTCTGCTCAAATCTGCTGCAAACAATTTTGTCTTAAACGTAGACAAAGCACTTAATTCTACATGCACCATCTCGTACAATAAGAGCTACATAGGTTTTCCTTGCTAGTTTCGTATCTGGGACAAAATACGCAGTATCTCGCTCGTGCAATGTTGTTGTTGCATGAAAAACGAAATGTTTTTTTGTGATTTATGAACCGATTAAACCATTACATTGTTACCAATTCCATGTTGAGGCTTTCTTGGCAGCAAATGCTTCAATACTGACGAGCTTTAACATTGGGATTGCACCTAGAAAGTTACCCTTCGAGGCACAAGTCTGGGCAAGGTTGTTTATGGAAGACCAGCAGTCGCCCATGCATACTAGCCTCCTCTCTCCGCACCACTGATGTTATCCAAGGGAAAAGCAAAGGGGCCGATACAGCTTGGCACCAGTGACGTCGCAGCTCATTTATTAACGTGCAAGTGGCTGAGCATTCCATAGACACGTGTACCCTCGGGGAGATTCAGCGGGACACAGAGTGTGACAAGGTGGGCCCTTTGAAATACAGGTACAACAGAAACAGGAAGAAAGAGTGAGAGAAAGTTGTGGTGAAAGAGTACAGCAAGGTTCATCACCACCCCCTGCCGGAGCCTCGTGGAGCTTTAGGTGTTTTCGCTCAATAAACACTCACAATGCCCGATCTGGGAATCGAAACCGCGATCCTACGACTGCGAATCCACTGCCCTAACCACTGGACCATTGCGCCCCAACATTTCATCATGTTACTACCAATGAATTCTTGAGCAAAAATCCAGCAATTTCGAAAAGAGGTGAAGTCGAGTATATTGACTCCGGTACTCGACTGGTACTTCATTTTATCGACCTGGAAAGGATGAAAAGCTAAGTCGACCTTGAATTCAGTACATATAGAGCTGGAAGAAATCCGTTAAGCTAACTCATCGCCTTCGTCACATACCCTTAATAAGGCAATAACAGCGAAAGGCCTATCACGTTAATAGATGAGTTAGCAGTCAGTAGTTTTGATCTGATTAGTATAAAAGTGTCAACACTCGCTGATGTCAGTATGGGTCCTACTGGTTAATTTGGTTAAATTTCTAATGTTGTAGAGCTGTCAGCACTTGCTTATGTCAACGTAGGTTTTAATAGTTTTATTCCTGTTCTCGTGTGAGTTAGGATATTATCTCAACCTTACAAAATGTACCTAACTAGTTCATTTTATTTTAAAAAAATTCTCTATAGTTAGTTTAGGGTTCAAGTTGAGTCATATCGTTATGCTCTGTAATTTACCCTGCAAGTTGGCGCCTGGTACTCCGTCGGTTACGACGGTAAGGGCTCCAGTTGATCCAACCAACGGAACAGCCTGCTCGTGAAATTAATGTGTAAGTGGCTGAGTACTCCTACAGACACACGTACTCTTAAAGTTGTTCTCGGGGAGATTCGGCGTGTCACCAGAATGGGAAATGCAGGTACTGCTCATACAACTCATTTTTGCCAGCTGAGTGAACTGGAGCAACGTGAAATAAAGTGTCTTGCTCAAGAATGCAGCGCACCGCTGGGAATCGAGCTCACAATCTTGAGCCGAATACCCTAACCATTAAGCCATGCTCCTTCACGGTGGCGAGGTGGTAGAAAAGCTAATGCATCGGACAAAATGCTTAGCGGGATTTTTTCCGGCTCTTTACGTTCTAAGCTCAAATACTGCCGAGATTAACTTTGCCTTTCATCCTGCTTTTTCTCCCCAAACTCACGATTAAAATTTAAGCTCAGAATGGTTTGTGACCTAGGCACAAGGCTAGTAGTTTTGAGGTGGGGGAATTTGGCAATAAGTCAGGTACTTACTCTATCGATCTCTTTGGCGAATTCTCTAAATTACAGGGACGTAAATAAACGAACACCAGTTGTCAAATGATAGGGATGACATATACAAAGAAACACACACACAGTACTTATCTATCTACCTATCTATCTATATATCTATCTGTCTATCTGTCTGTCTGTCTGTCTGTCTATATATGTATATACGACGGGCTTCTTCGCAGTTTCTGTCTATCGAATTCACTCATCTGCTATTGGTCGGCCTGGGGCTATAATAGAAAACAGTTGTCCAGGTTACCAAATTGCCACGCAATGGAACTGAACTCCCAAACCATATATTTACGTGTGTATGTGTCTTTGTCCTCCACTACCGGTCGATAGCTGATGTTGGTTTGTTTACATCCTATAAGTTAGTGGATCTGCAAAAGAACCGGTAGAATAAGTATCAGACTTTAAAAGATAAGAAGCGAGGTCGATTTGTTCGACGAAAACCCTTCAAGTCGTTGCCCCAGCATGGCTGCAGTCCAATGATCGAAACAAGTAAAAGATAACAGACGTTTTCCTACACATCATAGCAATAAATCAAAACATCTTTAACTTTCCAATCGTTTAACTGCGTATTTAATACTTCGTTAATAAACGCACCTTTTTTTTCAAGACGGTAGGGTGTAATTTGAGGGAGATTTAGCTGTTATTTCTAGTAGTTCATGTGACCACGTAAAGGCCCTCTCCCTCGTTGGCTCGTTACCAGTTAGTTTTCAACATCTCTATTCAATATCAGAACAGACTCTTCGTTTGCATTAACCGATCTCATTGTTTTGCCGTGAGAAACTCGTATATATTGTAACTTGTCAAGATATGCTTTTAACTGTTTGTTTCAACAAGACATTGTAATTAATTTCTGCGAATGCTTCCATTTAGAATCGGTATGCCATAATATTTAACATTGGTATGTCTCGTATTTAGTTTTGGTTAGTCTTGGTATACAGTGTTGCTGGGATCTTGTCATTTCCAGATGCTGTGTGATCTAGAATCTTGTTCTTTTCGGTATATCTTAGTATTTTGTCTGTCAATGTTGGCTAATGTCAAAATAATGCTTGTTATCCTATTTGAACCCCCCCCCAAAAAAAAACCCCCCCTGGTGTCTATTCTTCAGTAAATAATTATATCGAGTCTATTTTTCTTTATTAAGCTGTAGGTTTCTTTCTATATCCAGTTTAGTTTGATTGTAATATCTATTTTCAGTTCGAGCCAAAAATGATCTCTGGAGTAGCGTTACTTGATATGTTGTAAAGCTTTGAGATCAGGGAGTCTCACTAGGCCGAGCCATTACTTCTACACATTGTGACGTCACATATCCAGCGCTACGGACATAATTAATTCCCTCTCATTATAACTCTTAAAGAGGCGCAATGGCCCAGTGGTTAGGGCAGCGGACTCGCGGTCATAGGATCGCGGTTTCAATTCCCAGACCGGGCGTTGTGAGTGTTTATTGAGCGAAAACACCTAAAGCTCCACAAGGCTCCGGCAGGGGATGGTGGCGAACCCTGCTGTACTCTTTCACCACAACTTTCTCTCACTCTTTCTTCCTGTTTCTGTTGTGCCTGTAATTCAAAGGGTCAGCCTTGTCACACTGTGTCACGCTAAATATCTCCGAGAACTACGTTAGGGGTACACGTGTCTGTGGAGTGCTCAGCCACTTGCACGTTAATTTCACGAGCAGGCTGTTCCGTTGATCGGATCAACTGGAACGCTCGTCGTCGTAAGCGACGGAGTGCCAACAATAATAACTCTTACACTTTGAACGTGAAGCGTATGTTATTAACTGTGAATGTCCCTTGGGTTTTTCGTTGCGTTTTTTGTATTTGATTTGCGTTAAATACCAGTGATTGTCTCGTACCAACTCGATTGAAGCTGCCACACTAAGGGGATTATTTTGTCCTAGAGAAAAGAAATAAATACATTCTACACATAAATGTACATCAGTGAAGAGACATTAAGCAAGCTCCTGGCAAGCAAACATGATCCTGCCCCCATATCAGGGTTGAAACAATCTCCTTTGAATTACGTAGTAAATGCTCTTAGGAAAGGCATAAACGTTACAAGCAAGCCCCACCTTCAATGAAGTACAAGGCTTCACTACCACATGATAAATGTCTCAAAACGCTACTTTTGCTCACTTGGTTTGTTAAAAAGCAAACAACTTTCTCACCATTTTATCAATATATTATTTAAACAATTTCCTTATCAAGAAGAGTTCTTCATATATCACATGCATACTTAAAATCCCATTCTTAAGATGTATAAGTACTACTTAATTATAAGCGTATCACTTTCTTTCTCCCTTCTTTCTCTTGCTCTACTCTCTCTCTCGTTCTTTCTTTTTGTTCTTTTTCCCTAGTTAGCAATATCTAAATCTATTAGCGGTTATCAGCTAGCGGTCCCTTTAGAAAATTTGCTATGAAACAAATTGCGGAGAGCTAAGACATGATGTATGGTGTAGAATTCGATACCATTCTGACACTGACCAGGTAAAAAGTTATGCAAGCAGGTACTGATTACTATAAATATGTAACTTTGAGCCACTTCTTATAGCGATAGAATACGTATATCAGGGGACATCAATAGAGAGACATATTCCAAGTATGACTCCCAGACTTGCATTCCTCTTCCACACACACACACACTGGTCCAGGTGGTTTTTACTCCTCTAAAAACTTTTCCTAATGCCATGCCAAACTTTATTCTTAGATATACCACTCGTGGCTGTGGGGTAAGAAGCTTGCTTCTCATCCACATGGTTCCGGGTTCACTCCAACTTCGTGGCACCTTGGGTACGTTTCTTCTTCTACAGCCTCAGGCCGACCAAAGTCTTTTGAGTGGATTTGGTAGACGGAAACTGAAAGAAACCCGTCGCATGCATACATACATACATGTATATATATATATATATATATATATATATATTTACCGGAGTAAGCACATGAAATGTGCAACAAGGTGGAAAAAAGAGTACTCAAATACCAGAGGTAGAGTAATATGCTTTAT
>NC_068988.1:93466291-93478617 GCF_001194135.2 Octopus bimaculoides
ATATATATATATATATATATATATATATATAGGAGGGAAGGTGTCTTGAAACCAAAGACCTGACCCGAATGTTTGCAACGCAGTAGGGTCCGCGAAAGGCACTCAAGGTATCAGGATAGGATGTTAAACTGGGCTTAGATTAAGTCTAGAATGTAAGTAGGCTATGGTGAGATATGAACTCAGAGCGTAAAGAACGAGAGTAGCTGCCACGAAGATTCGGTTTAACGCTCTTACGTTTCGGCCAGCTCACTGTCTCGCATCGGGGCTCTATTTTTTATTGACTCCATTAAAATGAAATGCAAATTTGACCTCGGCGGTGTGTGTGTGTGTGTGTGTGTGTTTCCCTTCAGTGCCAAAACATGCTGTCGCCAATCCAGTTTGAATGTCTTGTTGCTGTTCCAAATCTCCAATGTCCAAACGGCCACACTCAGTTGCTTCATGCTGGATCGTATTAATATCGAATGCGAAACAGACAACGTCTAACTCTTCTAAGCATTAAGACAGTGAAGTTGAATTCGAGTCACTTCTTAGCTATGAATGAGCAATCCTATTTTCAAAGACATTCATGTTGTATCGATCCTGTCTTTACTAAAACAGTTTATCTGAGATTACATTAACCATTGTCCTTCCTTTTGTTTTTAAAAGATATTTTCGTGTGATTTTAGGAAGGTTTTGCGATTGTTTCTAGCAGGCGACGCGACTACGTAGAGATTCCTTCATTGGGTTTGTCATAAAGTCAAGTGCCGTACAAGATATTATAAACTATTTGAACTGGTTAATATCTCTATATTTATTAGGTACTACACATGGGCGATATTCATGGATGTAAGAAGGAGGAGCACTGTTATAAAGATGAGTGTATCGTTGTCTCGCAACACGTAGTTCAATGTCTCACCAAGCTATAACTGCAGCAGAGTTAGGGCCCTATATACCTGACACCCAAATAACAACAGCAGAGAAGTGGTCGTTCGTTCTACTAAAAATAGTAGATAAATCTCTCTCAAATTGCATCGCGTCGTTTTAAAAGTGTTGTGTCGTGTTTCAAGTGCTTCCAGATTCATACTTTCTAGAAGAGATAAATAAATAAATAAAAAGTATAGGCGCAAGCGTGGGTGTAAGGTTAAGAAAGTGATTTGCAGTCACGTGGTTCAGTCCCACTATGTGACACTTTGAGCAAGTGTCTTCAACTACAGCCTCGGATCGGCCAATGCCTTGTAGGTGAATTTGGTGGACGGAAACTGTGTAGAATCTAGTCGTATATGTATATATATATATATATATATATATATATATTGACATACATACATATATATATATATATATATATATATATATTATATATATATATATATCTGTGTCTGTGTCTGTGTGTGCACGCGCGTGTGTGAGAGTGCGTGTCCGTGCGCTGTGTGTGTTTACGTCTGTGTTTGTTATCGTCCTCCTAATTTGCGGTTCAGCAACAGAGACGGATGGAATCAGAGCCGGACATTAAAATAACTGCTGAGCTCGATTTATTCGACTAAAACCATTCAAGGTGGTGCTCTAGTATGGTCACAATCGAATGAGTGAAACAAGTAAAAGAAAACAAATAAACATAACTGGAATGTTCGTTGCGGCTTGAGCGATTTTTATAACAAGGACTGCTGAATCAAGATTGACCTAGGGCTAACCAACCATAAATTTAAAAGTAAAGTGGCTACACTTCGCTGAGAAGTCCTACCAAGGCTGAATTCATCATCAGCTATCATTATACTAATCAAAGACCAGATTCATTCCTTCTTACGTAACGCTCTTTAATCTTTGGTCAAATGAAAATTTGAAATTCCTCTTTCTTAAATCTTAGCACCACAGCTACAAATCTGTTATCTTTTACTTGCTTTAGTCATTAGACTGCGGCCATGCTGGGGCACCACATTGAAAAATGTTTTTAGTTGAATGAATTGACCTCTATACTTATTTTGTTTTAAGGCCAGGTACTTTTTCTATGGTCATACTTTCTATCCTACACCATATACATTCTGTCTTGCATATTTTGGAAGCAAATGGCAATTTTCATTCACTCTAATGATGTTTTTCTAATTTTAATAACAATTATAATTTCATGTGATTAGAAATTAATTTCATCTCACCCTATTATGTATATTGAGATGCACTTAACTATATATTTTTCATGCAGAAGCCGTGAAATATATACCCATGTAATCATTTTAAAAATAACAGTTCTTTTAATTTCTAACAAAATAACGTTTATTTTCGTAAATCCGCCATCATTAGAATTCAGATGAGGTCTGGTAGATATATTTTCCAAATTTCAAATAGAAATAATGGCGAATGTGTGGGGTAAGAACTATTTTGCATGTCTACTAGCAATTTTATTTAAAAGCCTTATTTTTTCTTTAAAAAAAAATCGATTTAAAATAATTTTTTCTATTGACTTATGGCTTAAACATAATGGGAGGCAATTATTTCGCAGTTTTTCTTTTATTTTGAAATACGAACAGCAGATGTCATTGCATTGAACAAATAATTATTTTACTATCAAACTATTCTTTTGTAATAAGTCCCCTGCACTCGTAGTCCTGAAAGCTGTCTGTATCGCCTGGCTTTCGCATCGACATTTTCTTCGGCTCTTCGAAGAACATGCAAACACACACACGCATACACGTTCTCTTTCTTCTTTCACACACACAGCTATACATACGCACACGCACACATACACACACACACACACACACACACACACACACACACACACACACACACACACACACACACACACACACACACACACACACACAAATGAAAATGTTAAAATAACAATAGCAAGCAAGAAGAGACGCAGCCATACACATTAAAGATATCGTCTTTCTTTGAGACAAAATACAAACCTCCATACTCTAAAGGAGAAGGGAGGGTGACGAGTGAGATATCGGGGCCTTCATGCCTTTCCAAAAACATAATAGTTGTGTACATGAAGTGAATTAGCTTCAGTCGAAATCGAAACTGCTTCACCAGAATTTACACAGCTACTGCTGTTTAGCGTCAGCGCAATCATGATCAAGCAAATATATGGTGACAAGCATTACAATCATAACCATCGCGTCTCTTTTTTGTGTCAGATATAGTTGTCTAAGTCTACCTTGCATAACGTATCTTTCGTTCTTTTTTTGTTTTGTTTTTTAAGACAGTCGGCGTGAGTTGAGGGAAATTTGGCTTTTATCCTTAACAGATCAAGTTGGAATTTTATATTCGTTCACTGATGGTGCTCGCTATAGAAAATTTAGAACAACATGTAGTGTCATCACTTTCTTGGAACTTTGGTCACAGAAGACGAAAGATGTGTGAAGATCAAAAGACGAATGGTGCTGGCAAAGTCTACATTCTCAAAATTGTATAACATCTTGAGAAGCCGTATTCTGAACAGCAGGATCAAGATCCATACATTGAACTGCTGTGCCTACCTTGTGTTAATATATGGAAGTGAGGCTTGGTTTGTAACATTAGAAATGAGAAGGTGCTTGGAGAGATGTGAAATGTGGTTCTTAAGGAGAATATTGAGGATAGCATAGACATACAAAGGGTCTAACGAAGTGATGAGCCAGGCTGTGGTAAATAGGAAGCTTTGTGAGATGAGGGCCAAGTATTTGAGATTTCTTGGTCACGTGATGAGGAGAGAGGGCCTGGAGAATTTAGGGATGACCGGAGAGACTGAAGGGGAAAGAATCAGAGGAAGAAGGACATGGATGTTAAGCTTGACGAATTGGTTGGAAAGAAGAGGCATTAAACATCAGGAAGAAGTGAAACTGTTACAGAAAACAAAGAACAGAGAATTGTAGCAGGGCTTGGTCACCTATGTTCTATATTCTGGAATTGGCGCCCCAAAAAAAGCAGAAAAGTGTCATCACATTGTTTTAATTGCTGTCATCGCGACAGCTACACATTAAAATAGGCTCTTCATGCTAATTAAGACCTAGACATTGAAACTTTCTTATCACGTGATCTTCAAATCAACCCGAAATTATCATCAGCGTGTAATTCTAAAATTAAATTTATTGTAAACTTTGTGGAATTTCAGTTTAAAATACCGAAGCAGTGAACGAAGGAATTTGAATATTTTACTAATTGAGATTAGAAACCGTAGAATTTTGTTCTAAAACGTTTCAGTTTTGAATTACATTAACATAACATCTCTATCAAGTTTGTACACACACACACACACACACACACACACACACACACTATAGAGTTTACAGTTACGCTATAAGTAGGGTCAACAAAATACCGACCCTAAAAGATTGCTTGGAGATACACAGCATGTTCTATAAATCTGCCAATTTATTGTATCTCTAAAGCATGTAACTATTTTCACCTCTTTTGTAATTTGTGCATATTAGATCACACCACCACCCCCACCTTTTGATTGAAAACCCGTAACATATTGTAATGAAGAATCTCGTTTAAGGAGGCAACAAGGGATTAGTGAGACGCAAAATTCTAGACCAGAGACTGATGTCTTCCTTAATCACTGAACCGTTGTCACCGATCTGTTTTATTATAGACACAGACATATTACCAGAACATCAGACTGTTACACCAGCAGTGAAATATATCATGTTGCAGAGCTGCAATATTTAGGCCAAAACTTAACGGCAAGTTTTATGTAGCGCAATCATGGCTTGAAAGATACCCGTTCTACTAATAATTCCATTATACACCAATTCCTCTGATAAATATTCTCTTTAACATCTTACTTCCAGATTTCTCTTTTTCGTTGTTGCTCGCAGTTTTCGGGAATTAAAATTCCTAAATACCAATCCGTTGTACAAAACATAACAAAACAACAAGAAAACCCAACGAACAAACAAACAAACAAACAACTTGTCTGGTAAAGACCTACAGAGCGCCGCCTGTGGGAGGAGTAGAGTACCTTGTTATTCTAAGTTTGTTTGGATTGTTGTGCATGCAAGGAATTACATTAATGTTCCGGTTATCTGTTGCCCCAAACCTCATTAATTACAACGAGTCTCTACAGTGACAACAATGCAATGTACTTGTTGCAGTTTTCATTAACAGATTGCATAATCATTTGACGCTGCACTCTTGAGGTAGCTGTTGCATGGCGGGTAATTAAGCAGGAGCGCAATCACAAAGAACAGATGTTCGGTCTGGTGCCTGACTCTATTAACAGAAATAGTACAGCGGATAAGATGTTTCATAGTACTTTAGAGCGACTGTTATATTTACATGAGAGAGAGAGAGAGAGAGAGAGAGAGAGAGAGAGAGAGAGAAGGAGATTCACTATGCAATACTTTGATTGAACAAATGTCGAGTCGTTAATAGCAATCTGTAGGTGGCCGATTAAATAATCCTTTCTATAATATGCGTAGAGGCGCAATGGCCCAGTGGTTAGGGCAGCGGACTCGTGGTCATAGGATCGCGGTTTCGATTCCCAGACCGGGTGTTGTGAGTGTTTATTGAGCGAAAACACCTAAAGCTCCACGAGGCTCCGGCAGGGGATGGTGGCGAACCCTGCTGTACTCTTTCACCACAACTTTCTCTCACTCTTACTTCCTGTTTCTGTTGTGCCTGTAATTCAAAGGGTCAGCCTTGTTACACTGTGTCACGCTGAATATCCCCGAGAACTACGTTAAGGGTACACGTGTCTGTGGAGTGCTCAGCCACTTGCACGTTAATTTCACGAGCAGGCTGTTCCGTTGATCGGATCAACTGGAACCCTTGTCGTCGTAAGCGACGAAGTGCCAACAACTATAATATGCACAATGCCAGCAATTTTTTGTGTTGGATGGGGGTAGTCGATTACATCGACTCCACTATTTGACTGATGCTTATTTTATCGACTCCCAAAGGAATGGTGGTATGTACAATCGGGAATGGTTCGTAACTCGACACACGCACTGAGTCGTATCAATCACTAAGGGACTTTATACTTTCAAGCTAAGTTCATTTAGACTTAAATAGCTGATCGTCATCTCGGGTAATTGTTACATATAATTAACGACCGTATGTTTAATTGTTGCTGTTGAGCTATAGGTCACGCTTAATGGACCGGATCCTAAAATCAAAGGTGATTTAGCCGAGACCATCCCATCGTTTTAGGAGTTTCCTTTCCTTTATAACCCGAATGGTGCAGGGCCTTTTGGATAAAGTGTTGCATTTACGAGAGAAAGCTTGTAGTTTTGATTTTCGGATCGTGTGGTGCGTTGTGTTCCTGAACAAAACACTTCATTTCACGTTACACTGCGATCATTTCTACACCTGACGTGTGACACACCAGAAAAGGTCACAGAAAACGAGAAAACAACCATACTCTGGGATATGCCAATACACACAGATAGAGAAATTAAGGCAAATAGACCAGATATAGTTGTCAAAGATAATGAAGAAAAAAATGCTTTCTAATTGATGTATCAATACCAGCAGATTACAACGTTTCCCTAAAAGAAACGGAAAAACTTTCAAAATACAAAGACCTGGAAATAGAGGTAACTCGAATGTGGAATCTAAAAGCAGAAACAATTCCTGTCATAGTAGGTGCCTTGGTATAATAAAAAATATTCAGACAGATACATAACAAAAACACCAGGACTTACAAATATATATAACATACAGAAAATTGCACTATTGGGCACTGCACACATCCTACGCAAAACACTTTCAATACAGTAACCATAAGAGCATCACAGCAAACCACAGCACATACCCAAGGCACACAGAGCTGCGCTCGGTAGTGAAGTGAAAGCACGTTATAAAAATAAAACTACTGAACAATAATAATAATAATAATAATAACATCGAAAAATACCTTAGGAATGAGAATCCAGGTTCGAAATTTCCCCGAGACACCTGATGAAGGCTGGAGAGTATATCAGCCGAAACGTTGTGTTAACAACAAACAATATGAAGACAAATATCCGTCAAATGTAAATAATGTAAATAATGAATACCAGTTATGAACTGAAGGCCATTTTATCAACTTTTCATTTAGTATTAAACTTTACTGCTTTGTTTGAAAACCTTCTTAGTGCAAGTTTTTTGGTCAAAGGGTCAAATCCCTTATCTTGTTATATATTATTATTTCATTCGTTCAGTATTTCCAGCCCGAGAGCTGGGGCACTGCCGTTAGCTTTGCTGCATTTTCACTACTTGAAAACTCCTGTGATATGTGGCATTTGGTGAATGAGGAAATTTGATGTTGCTTTCCTCCTTTGCGTTTTCTGCCGCGAGGTAAGTTCATCAGGAACTTTTAACAGGAGGAAATCCAGTTTTGAATTGATGGCAACTGCAACCACCCCATGAAGTTCTCTCAGGCTTTTGGAGAGGATATTGAAGAGCTGTGGGCCCCCGAAACCCAAAGCTGTTGCAGTATATGATACAGTATCCTGATGGTAATGTTGGGATCCTTGGCACTATGCAGTGGCGTCCCGTTCTGCTGTTTATGTAAATTTCGATGCCAAAGTTTAGCACAAGTCTCGCAGGATTTTCCAGGAATATATCACTGCATTTCCTTCACGTCTTCATTCTATGGAGTTGGCTCTTAACTTTTTCAGCCTTTTCCAGTTGCTGATATGTCGCATTGAGATATTTAATGATGAATTTGGTCATGAAACATGCACAATCCATGCAGAAGTGAATAAGAAATAATATTCAAGCGTCCTTTCCAGGAGGAGTAACAACTTTTCTCATCAGTTTAACATTTACGAATTCTTACAATAAACTCACTGAAGTTCTTAGACTATCAAAAAAAGAAGAAAAAAAAAAGAAATATAGGAAGAAATGAAACAAACGTTAATAGAAAAATGAGACACAAAAATTAGAAACATGCGTTAAATTTGAAGAATTCGTTAAATAAAATCATGATAAGATTAAACTTGTTAACAACAGATACACATGAGCAAATATTATTTTGAGAGATTTGGAACACTTTTTTCTTTCTTTCTTTCTTTCTTATCTTTTCTTTCTTTCCTTTTCTATTTTCTTTTTCTTTCTTGGTTCTGCCGTTCGCGTGTTTGTTTTCGAAACAGTTTATTCTTAAGTGAACAGTCGCGGTTTTGGTAAGTGAACAGTCGTAGGCATTAATGAAATACCGTAAACATAAATAATATTTCGACTCTCAGATAACAGATGGTGTCTACATTACGAGATTTAGGGACACTAATGGCTTCTAGAATGGTTAGATTCGGTCATAAAATTCTTCAGCACCCAACTGTGCTCACGCAAAACAATACATAAACGCATACACATAGATACATACACATCTGCTGCATGAATATATATGCATTGTTTATATGCACACAGATACACATATATAAATACACACATACATCAACATATATGTATATATAATACAAGCTTGGAAAGCGTCCATTGTTTGCTTTTATTTCACTGTTTATTAATGTTGCTGTTATTATTCTTGGTGTTGTTGATTTAGTTGCTGCCCTTGTTGTTGTTGTTGTTTCCCTAGTAAGCTCGTTTACAGACCCCTTTTCGTCAATAATTTATGTTTAAGAACATTTGTGCTGTTATATTTTTATCCTAATTCTCTTAATAAAAAATTCGTGGTTACATTCACACACATGTATGCATGTATATCTGTGTGTGTATACATATACGAAATTGCATATGCACGCACGTATATATATATATATATATATATATATATATATATTGCACACACTTTATACAGCGCATGCACTCACAGAGATTCGCATATGATATGAACACATTCTAACATAATAAATGAAATAACATCATAAAAAAATCATGAGAAGAAAGCAAATATCACTTTAACCATTCTTGAAATCTTTGATCAAACTTTCCCCGTTATTATCAACATCGCAATAACTTCTTAAATTTTATATAAACGGGTTGGAATGGAGCCTCCACTAACTGAAGTCTAACTATGAGAAATATAAATTTCTGAGTTGGATTCTTGTAACCTTTTTAGATAGTGATTCTTCTATAAAAAGATATTCTTTTGAAGTTTGATGCGCCCATCACCTAATAAACAATAGGTATTTGCTAATACAAACCAGCAAAATATTAATCAATTTTCTCTCAGAAGTATACCACAACTTGTTAAACTTATTTGATATCAAGCCGCCTGAAGTCGCCGTGAGTTCTATGATAAAATCTTTCCTTTTAAAGTGATTTAAATCAAACGTTTGCATTCAAATTTCACGTAAATTTTTGTTACAAACTATAACTTAATTCATTTTACTAAATTCTTTATTATTTTAAAAACTAATTGAAAAACGGCGGTGTATTTCCTCAACAAAAGGGTGAACAAACCTGTTCCTAGTATATGATTAAGCGGGATAACCTTGGCTTTTAATCATAAGTCTATTTAATCAGGACCTCACTTTGCAACGAGAAAAAGATTAAAGATAAAAGATGCTGAAAATAAAATCGAAGGGGGTGATTGAATCGATTGTTCTATCTAGCATTATTGAAGGTCTTGTGACTATATAAGGAACCAACATTGTTTTTTGTTTTTTTAAATAAGTTTTTAATCTATTAAGATAGATAAACGTGAAAATGTGAAGGAAGTTCTAATTAAATAATCTGCTTTTCAACCGCCGCGAATTTTGATTAAGATCTCTGTTACATTTCTGGGCCAGTAGAGTCGACTGATAGACTTACAAACACGAAATACAAATCTTATCCGCATCTTTCATTTACTGTCTCTTTCAGCAACCTTTTTCATATGATGTGTCCTATCATCTTACTTCCGTTTCTGTCGTCTCGTGTGTTACCATTGTTCACTTCCGGTTTTCTTCCCTTCTACTTCACTTAAATTTTCCTCCATTGCCGTCAGCTTACCTGTCATGGCGATTTATTTCAGACACCGTTGACTGATGGTGTCACTACTTTTAATTTCATTAGTAGCAACTCGAGCCACGGTTGGCTCACTTCCGCTTTCGCTGACTACTTGTTGTTGTGGTTGTGACAGTGGTGGTGGTGGTGGTAGTGGTAGTGGCGGCGGCGATGAGTAGTTGTGATTGCTGTTGTTGTTGTTGTGGTGGTGGTGGCGGTGGTCGTGGTGGTGATAGTAATTGTGACTGTTGTGGTAGTGGTGTTGATAATGTTGATAATGTGATGGTGGCGATAGTTGTGATCTTTGCAGTAGTGGCGGTGGTGTTGATGGTAGTGGTAGTGGTGGTGAGTGTTGTTGTGGTTGTAGTGATAGTGGTGACGGTGATTGTTGTGGTAGTGGGTGATGCTTATGTTACTATGAAAACTTCTGATTCCTTTATCAGATGTTTCTATCTCGCCAAACTAACTTTCGTTTTCATTGTCTGCTTGTAGTTAAAGAAAACTTCCGGATATCTTGTCTGATCTATCTTTTCGAGTTTCCATTATACAATGTTACATGGAGTGACTCCAGTCATTTTAGTTTCAAATGTTAACCCAGCATTTCAAAACAATAAGTTGTTTTACTATAACAGCCTCCATGTTTATAAAACATGACTTAATGTTATTTTTACGTTCAAAATCTTCCATCATTTTTACTCAGAACTAATATAGAATTACTCTTCATTACATTTGTTCTGTTTTGTTTTGAATTCGTCTGCCCTTTGGGTAAATATTATTGGAGAGCTAATTTCTTCAAGATAATTGCTTGCCGTTTTCTCGGGTTACTACAATGTTCAAGACGGCTCAATCTAATACTTTAAATAAATACGTCACGATTCCCACACATGCTGTTGGCATTATACTTGCTACGAAACTACAAAATTCTTATTTGCTTACCATTGTCATGAAACTGTAATACAACCGTACAACCATTCGCTAAATGATGGGCATCGACGCTAGTAAGTTGCTCGTATAAAAGTTGCATTGGAAATTAAATTTATGAACGAAACGAAATAGAATACATACTGCCGCTCCAAGTCAGTGATTTTGATATCTACAATGAAAAAGTGGAATAAAAGTCATGGTGACCTATGTTTGGTGTTTTATAAGTAAACAGCAGAAGTTGTATCGTTCTAGGAGCTGAGTTCTAACTTCGTATCTCAGATGTTTAAATACTTATTGTATTCCCTTGAATATACGCATGTGTAGGGTTTCCGTAAATTTGTCTCTTTTAACGTGAACTGAAACCACACAGTACCTATCTATCTATCTATCTATCTATCTATCTATCTATCTATCTATCTGTCTGTCTGTCTGTCTGTCTGTCTGTCTGTCTGTCTGTCTGTTTGTCTATCTGTCTAGCTATCTGTCTGTCTGAGAAAGAAACACGTCTTTCTCTAGACAGACATGTAGATAGATAGGTAGTCAAATAGGCAGAGATTACCTCTGTCTGTCTGCCTGTCTGCCTGTCTGTCTGTCTGTTTATCTATCTATCTATCTGTCTGTCTGTTTGTCTGTCTATCTATCTTTCTTTCTCTCTATGTCTGGCTATTGTCAAATATAACCACTTATATATGCAAACAAATTCACGATCACAAGTATATTCATTCAGACATGAATTTCTCTCACTCTCCCCAAAGACCGGGCAACGCTGAATGTCCCTCAGGGCAAGTCATTCATGGTTATAACAAAAACAACAACAGCAACAACAACAATCTAAACAAGTAGACTTGTGGGACATAACATCAAAGATAATCTGGAGGTGAGCTGTTTTCGGAAACTAGTCTCAGGTATCAGGTTCAACTACTTCCATGTCACCCTTATTTTGTAAGTTATTCAGCAGCAGAGAGGAGGTTCTCAGATCTGAGAAGGCCTTCATCTAATTATGTGATTGATGCAAGCGATGCTTAAACATCTGATGTTGAAATGCTTCTAAGAAGCTGATGGCCGAGGAGGAAATCGAGAATCTTACCGAAAAGCTTGCAACGGAATTAATTCTGCTCGAGGTACCCTAAGACCAAGTGATGAACTTAAGGTACCCTAAGACCTTAATTGGTAAACGTAAAGCAAGGGGAAAATAAAGCTTATGTTATTGATACTCTCAACGAAATTTAATTCACAATATTGTCTTTTAATAAAACTGAGATTGGGTGCACAATGAAAGGACAATAATATTCTTTTCTACTCTAGGCACAAGGCCCGAAATTTTTGCAACTGGTACTTAATTTATCGACCTCGAAAGGACGAAAGGCAAAGTCGACCTCGGCGGAATTTGAACTCAGAACATAAAGACAGACGAAATACCGCTAATGTATTTCGCCTGGTGTGCTAACGTCTCTGCCAGCTCGCCGCCTGTTTATGTTCCTTTTCACCCCATCCCCTCGTATGTATACGTGTATATATATGTATACGTGTATATATATGTATACGTGTATATATATGTATACGTGTAT
>NC_068988.1:93478741-93480374 GCF_001194135.2 Octopus bimaculoides
TAGCTTCATATATATATATGAAGCTAAAATTTAACACCTAATTGCATTCTTTTGTGAAATCTTGAAAAATTCCTTTACAAAAAGTTGACACACCCAATTGTTAAGTTTTTAAATACTGGACGAAACCTTGAACCTTTAACTTTTACATTGACAAAGCAAAGGATTAAATCCACTCAAACAAAAATGATAAAATTGCAGGTCTATTAGTTTGACGCTCGGGAAGGTGAGAACGTCTTTTACGTTTCGAGTCTACGCTCTTCAACAGAAAGGAACACGAGGAAATAAACAGAGAGAGTATATACGAGGGTGAGTCAAAAAGTAATGCCATTTTGTTTAGGACAGGTATAATTATCAATATAGGAACATGTATCGTAAATCAATATGAAGCTGATCCTCTGTGGATCACTTCCCTACTCTCCAACATAGATATCGTTTCTCTCAATAGCAATGTTCCACCTTCGAATGAGAGCATGTATCCCTGCCCCGTAAAATTCTGTTGACTGTTCTTTGAGCCACTTCTTCACTACAGTTTTCACTTCCTCGTCACTGGAATAATGTTTGCCTCTCAAACCCTCTCTCATGGGGCCGAAGAGATGTTAGTCCAGTGACGATGATAGTGCAGTGACGAGGAATTGAAAACTGTAGTGAAGCAGTGGCTCAAAGAACAGTGAACAGAATTTTACGGGGCAGAGATACATGCTCTCATTCGAAGGTGGAACATTGCTATTGAGAGAAACGATATCTATGTTGAGAAGTGGGGATGTGATCCACAGAGGAGCAGCTTCATTTTGATGTATGATACATGTTCCTGTGTTGGTAATTATACCTGTCCTAAACAAAATGGCATTACTGTTTGACTCACGCTCGTATATATAACTGCGAATGTACATGCATATTTTCGCCCGCGCGTATTTGTATCTGTATATTTGTGTGTGTGTCTGTAAAAAGCTGTATCCATGTGAGGAACACCGACAGTAGCAGCATCTGTAGCATAAGACACTCCAGCAAAAAGAGCAAAGAAACCTGCCCCGTTGCAAGCATATTGTATCATTAGTAAGCTGTTGTAGGTAAGCTTGTTGGATCGCTGATCAGTGAAGAATATTACGTCTCCACGCTAAACCGATATCTCTAATAACAAGTACATTGTTAATTAGTCTGTCTTGTTAAATTCTAGCTGATCTTCTGATGTGTTGCAGCCACGAATATCCTGCTCTGTTTACAAAAGAAAAAAAATGAAAACTGGCAATCGAAGGAATGTAGTATATCAGGAACCAACAAGGCATTCCATAAATATATTTGAAGAACGCATAAACATCCACGATCGCATAGCTGCATCTACACGTGTGTGTCTGTGTATATGCATTTTATTGTTGCAGTATGGCATGGCATGGCATATATGTATGTGTGAGTATGTTTGTATGTGAGTGTATGTATATATGTATATGGCTTCATATAAACAGACAGTTGAATATATATATATATATATACATATATATATATATATATAGTTGTGTGTGTGTATATATATATTTATGTATAGATATATATGTGTGTTTGTATGTGAGTGTATGCATATATGTATATGGCTTCATATAAACAAACAGTTGAAGATATATATATATATATATATATA
>NC_068988.1:93481347-93484382 GCF_001194135.2 Octopus bimaculoides
TATATAATACAGATATATATGCGTGTATGTATATATATATATATATATATATATGTATTTCTATATGTATATACACACACATACATGTTTATATATGTATGTATGCTTGTGTTTATATGTGTGTGTGTGTAATGTATCGTAGCAATGAAGATGTTCTAAATGTTATATTTAATACGTCATATCTGTGTATGAATACTCAATGTTATATCAATAAAATATCATTATACATTGTTAATATATGCATAGATGTACCCTACCAATGAAAGTCTTAACGAATGTTCAATAAGTCGATGATACTGCACTCTATAGACGTGCTTATCAACATATGTCAATGTCTATATTCAATATACAATTGTATCCTTCAACAATATTGCTGAAAGTGTATGTTAAATTTTCTTATTATTTTGATTTCAGAAATATGCTATTCCATCTATGTACGACGTCAGCAGTCCTGGACATTACATTCACCAAGGGTCAAGCTCAGTTACGAAGAGTGACGAGGAGTTCGAAAAAGGTGACCAATCGAAAGGAAGTGTACAATATCTCAATCCCAACTGTGTTCTTCTAACTTACTTTACGGGAGAAACGTCGGTTGTTGTAGACGAACATTTTACTAGGTCCCTCAATCAAGTTAGCAGTTATCAACCACCAGACAGATCTGCCAGTAAAACATCATTCTCGCGACCAGGTGAGTGGCTTTCTCACACGTTCACTTCCAAATATATGACTTGCTTATCAAATGAATATTTCATACATAAACATGCATACACACACACGCACACACACACACACACTCATACATATATGTGTGTGTTCTGATATGAGGTTTCATTCCGTCGTTACTGATTGGTGAGTGAAGCCTCAGTTATTTCTTTCGAATGTGAAAAAAAAACGTATATCAATATATGTATATATATACATATATACATACATAAGTACGTACGTACATACATACATACATACATACATACATATATGTATGTACTACGTAGATATGTATATATATATATATATATATACGTATCCATGTATGTACGTGTGAACGTACGTGTGTATGTACGTATGTATGCATGTACGTATGTATATATGTATCTATGTACGCATAAGTGCACGAAACTCCCGGCTTTTGAGTCGCTAATATAGCTTCTCAGTTACATCATGCTGGCATTGTTTGTACTTAAATAGAAATCCACAACCAAACTCGGAGCTATAATGGATGTCTGTTCAATGAAATATTGAGTATTTGGGAATATAAAAACATATGAATTATTTTGAAGTTCTAAAGATCCTATGCTTACAAGATGTTACTTATTCTGAATGTTCGTTAAACTACATGGGCTTAAAAATAAAACTTCAAATGATTTAGACGTGAAAAATTAATAATGTCTATTTGTTTGTGTAGGTTTTGCAAAAAATGAAAATAAAAGTTTCCATTTAATATTAAGACACTTTAAAGACCAAATTTCGGTTTTTCTGGATTTTAGGTTTCTAAATATGTGTCTATGTGTGCTGATAAAATCTTTTATTTAAAAACTCAGTGGTTAGACCAATATATTAGGCTGATCGTGACGCAATAAAGTACTTCTTGTTTTTTTCTTTTGCCGTAGAATTCACTTTTAAGGCTAAAAGCACGTTCTTGTATAAATGATTTAAATCATTTTTTATATTTGTATTTCAGAGAGAATTGCTCTGATACTAGTTTGGAGATATCTATTGTTATAAGTTATTAATTCGAACCGTGAATTATACCACCAATCTTTGTGTTTCTATGTTTGTGCAACCGCCGCTGATTTTGATTGCTTGTAATGGTTGAATGTCATGTTAAAAAATGATGTTTTTTTTTAAATGTAGATTGCTTCAAGAAAATATTTTTTAGTAAGTTCTTATTAATAAGATTATGGGAATGACTGGAGAAGTTATGAACCTATTGATGCTCTTCATTTTCTTTTTCATAGGGTGTATATTGTGAATTATCTCGGTTAAAATGTATCAAGAAAGCTAACATCTTTAAAAGCTTCAACTGTAAAAGAAAAACCTAAATTTTTGAAATATCTATGGGAGTTTTTACAGAATCCATCAGTTATTTAGGTGTTTAAGTTAATATTAACAAACCATCTTCCTCACAAAAGCGACTTGCGATACAAGTAGAGTTGTCATAAAACAACAGAGTCTTAGTACCGGTCGTAGGTTTGTATGTTAAGTGCAGTGATCGTAGAGCAGTAAATTTTTGTTCTTATATCAAATTGTAAGAAGTGAGTTTCCTTCTATCAAGAAAAATGCTAAGCTGCTTTATTTACACGTGTTGTTGACGGATTTGTGATCTGACGATCTCCAAAAACAGGGGTTCACGAGTGAACCAATGTGCAGTCATGTACAACGTGACCACTCGACCTGCTACAAGTAGCAATCAAATCTCAGCTTCGGATAAAAACCTACTCATTTCTACTTGATTAAAGCTTAGTTTCAGAAAGGGCAAGATCTTATATGATTGAAGTAGTGATACTTAAATCGGTTTGGAAGGGTTAATATGTTCTGTGGAAGGGAGGTGGGTAAAAGTGGTTGATGTGCTTTAAAAGAAAAGTTTGTTTTTTCATGTTACAGAATGTTTCGGCCCCTATTTCATCATCTAGTTCTGTGACGATATTCTAAGCGGCAGTATTTATATTGTTTAAAATAGCATAACATATTTTTTAAAGATAAAGATTAGTTATAGAATAGATAAAGATCGGTGGGAGGTTTGTAAGCGCCATATTAGTTTTTTTTTTTCTATTTTATTTGGATGAAAAAATATATTGCTTCTTGCTATTAGCTTTTTAAAAAGTGTGTTACGATGGAAGGAGCTGGGCTGGAAGTGTGGTTAGCACGTCGGACAAAAAATGCTTAGCGTTTCTTGTTCTTTACATTCTCAGCTTAAATTCCGCTCAGCTCAACTTTTTGGTTTATCTTTTCATGGTCAATAAAATAAAGTATGAATCTAGTACAGGGATCGATGTACAGTAATCCCTCGACTATCGCGGGTGTTACGTCCCCCCCCC
>NC_068988.1:93485592-93486164 GCF_001194135.2 Octopus bimaculoides
ACACACACACACACTTACATACATATAATCACACACATAGGGAAAATAAAATGTTGTGAGTTCTTTCGAATCAAGAGACCCCAGCTCGCGTGATTCTAAATTTTTTTTTCCATCGATGTGACCAGAACGTTGTTCCGATACCGAAGTCAGATCTTGTCATAAGCATTTGAAAAAAGCTTAAGTGTCTTGGTAATTGAAAAATAGAAGCTAGAATAAGTAGATGTGAAGAACACAAGATGTGAAGAACACAAGAAAAACCAAATGTCTGGGTACCGTGGGAGTTGAAGGTTAATCAAGACAACGCCTTAGCCTCAAATACTTAGGGCTTGCATTTCAACAGCAGGAGGTTCGAATAGTCGAGAAGAAGAACAGAGATAGAAATCAAACATATGTAGTGTATATTCACACACACAAACACACACACACACATACATATATATACAGCGGGAAAATATGACAATTGTATGTATGTCTGTATGTATTGATGTATACATACATATACATACATATATTTGTGTGTACAAACACACACATGTCTGTATATATATATATATATATATATATATATATAT
>NC_068988.1:93486174-93486564 GCF_001194135.2 Octopus bimaculoides
ATATATATATATATATATATATATATATATATATATACACACACAATGCACACACACATATCACTTTCTCTCTCTCTATCTATCTATCTATATACATACATACATACATACATTTGTATACTTATATATGTATTCATGTATAATTCATGCATACATGTTGTGTGTGTGTGTATGTGTGTGGGGTGTGTGTGTGGGGGTGTGAGAGCGTTTTTATGTATGTATGTACGTACACATGTATATACATGTGCGTTTGTGGGCATATATACATGTTTAGTACATTATGTATTTTTAGATTGCATATATATAAGCATTTATACATGTCTACTCATGAAGAGATTTTTACACTTGTGGATATATATATATATATATATATATATATATATATATATA
>NC_068988.1:93486659-93489392 GCF_001194135.2 Octopus bimaculoides
TATATATATATATATATATATATATATATATATATATATATATATATGTATATGTGTACGTATTTGTACATATACGTGACTAGGTGACATCTTTATGTTCCTTGTGCGTACGTGCATGCATGTCTGCGTATGTATGTGTATGCATGTATGTGTACGCGAGTATATTTGTGCGTTTGCAATGAGCAGGTGGCGATATGTAAGAGAGGCCATTTGTCATAGAAAACATTGACATTGATTCACACTAACAAACATAAAATGACACATACATACATATAGATACCTGCACACACATACATACTGACACACACACACAGATAGGCTCATATAAATAGGCACAATCAAAAACCCACCCACACTCACACGCGGTGCTAAAGTATCTAAGAAAAACACGAAGTACTTGAGAAGTTACGACACCATCGGAATAAGATGGCGGTATATAAGTGGATGTTATGTGACGAGCTTGGAATAATGTCGCGTGTGAATATAATTGCGCCGTCACATGTGAATGCAATAAACCCACATGTGAATAGAGAAACGTCACGTGTGAATACAGACACATGTGAAATTGGATTTAGCTATAAAAGCTACGTTTAACACTTCTCTCTATGTCTCTCTGTCTTCTCTCCCTCTCCCTCTCCTTTCTTCTCTCTCCTTGCTTTCCTATTCTCCCTCTCATTTTATCACTATCACATGGCCACGCATACATACATACACACAACTGACGCGGATTCTCCCAATCCAATTTAGTGGCACAGTGAAGATCTGTAAGACATTTCAAAGATTCTCCATCTGAAATTCTTTAGGTGAATAGATACAACTCAATCACATATTTACAAATACCGGGAACCCTCTTAACTTAAGAAGTCATGTCGTTTTATTCACGACATGCTTGAAGTCTCTTAAAAAGAAATTGATAAAATTCAAAGAAAAATCATACATATATAGGCGCAGACGTGTCTGTGTGGTAAGACGCTTGCTTCCAAACCACATAGTTCCAGTTTCAGTCCCACTGCGTGGCACTTTAAGCAAGTGTCTTCTACTATAGCTTCGGGCCGACCGAAACCTTGTGAGTGGATTTGGTAGACAGAAACTGAAAGAGGCCCGTCCTCGTATATGTGCGCGCGCGCGCGTTTGTGTATCTGTGTTTGTCCCCATCACTTGACAACCGATGTTGGTGTGCTTACGTCTCCGTAACCAAGCGGTTTGGCAAAAGCGAACGATAGAATAAGAACTAGGCTTACAAAGAAAAAGTCCTGGGGTCGATTTGTTCGACTAAAGACGGTGCTCCACATGTAAAAGATAAAAGAAAACATACATACATTCATACACACACACACATACACACACACGTACACACACACACACATATACATACACACATACACACGCACACACATGCACAGACATACACACACATACACACACAGGTACACTCACACACATAATACACATATATACACATACATACACACACACATACACGCAATACACACACATATACTGTATTTATACAATAAAAGTTATTTCTGACGTTGAATTACATTCCAACAGAAGAATTATTGCTGGAACATTCCAATGAAAACTTCCATAAAATGTAAACATACCAGACTGGACATAGTTGTTTGGAACAGAATAACAAAAGTCATATACGTATTGTCAGGAAAATCAGCTGACCATCAAATGTGGACATTCTGTTTAAGATTAGCAAGAAAAGAACCCCTTCTATGACAGTTTTCAATATCTAAATTCTAAATGAAAGCATAAGTACTGTTTTCATTTGACTTGGATTTTGTATCTAAACCAAGATCTACTTCGGTGCTATGAAGCAAAACCCGTGAGGACCCTTCTATTGGATATATGAAGCAGTTAAAAACAAAATCTGGAACGAAGCTCATCGCTATTTTAACAACATCACTGCGAAAGGACATGCATCCTTCTTTAAAAGATATGGCTTGCTTTCCTGATGCTAATCGATCTTCTTAAAACCATGAGAGCTGCTCAAAATCTGTCAGAAGAGAGATCGAAAATAATGTAAACAAACCGCTGCCGCCATTATCTCATTCTTTTGTATTTCGAAATGTGAATCAACATAGAGAACTATGGAATATATTCAACTTAGAGACATCTTGAAACCTTAGTTTGTAGAAAGCTTTTCTGGTTATTTTTCGAAACCAGTCTCACTCAGGCAGCACCTACTAAGCAACAACAAAAATAATACATAAACTCAGTGCTGAAACGCGAGGAGATTTGTTGGCAGTGAGCTCTTTAGGAAGCACTCTCTTCCTGATAATCTCCCATACGATTCCAAAACAGCCGGACTAACATACCACAAAAAAAAAGACATGGCTGTGAAACGCTCAGCATATCAAAAAAGATTATGCATGGCTATGTTTCCTGAATATTTAAAAAAGACGGTAATATCGATATGAACTGTAGCCTGTCTTGGATTCATGAACGCTACATCACATCAGACATCGCAGGTAGGGCATTTGCAATCCAAAATCAGTAGAGTGCTATGAAATACCAAGTAAACAAAGTCAGTAAAACCTTTGGAACTGTAAAAATCTGTAAAACTTTCCAAAAGTTTATCATTTAAATATATATGAGTATGTCTAGATATGCAACTATATGCATGAGAATGCATTGCATATGTAAATATATGTGTGTGTATAAATATATATGAATATATTTATATGTACATACATGTAAATACATCTATATATATATATATAT
>NC_068988.1:93489924-93506162 GCF_001194135.2 Octopus bimaculoides
CTTCAAGACAAAACTCGACGCTTTCCTCTCCACGATACCAGACGAACCAATGGCTCGAAATGAGACACAATTTAGGGCAGCGATGTCAAATTCTCTTATACACCAGATGTGCCATCAAAACTCTTGATTAGACTATATCAGGTGCAGGAGAAGAGCCATGCAAGGAACGTGAAGAGAGCAAGGCATAAAGACAGAAAATCACGGTGGTGCTCCAGCATGACCACAGCCACTTGGCTGAAACCCATAAATAAATAAATAAATAAATATATATATATACATATATACAGGGGCGTGGTCAAAGATCAGTTAAGCGGGAACATCAAAGCGATGCAGTACTTCTCTGCTCTTGTTCTGAAGCCCCTTATCATGGGAAACAGACGAGATCCCTGGTGTGAAACAATACTTAATCTACAGAATCTTTTAGATGCTTACACAGCATCATATTTGTGATCATGTTGGATAGGAGATGGATAAATAGATGAAATAATTATCATCGAAAAATGTACGAACATAAAACCCACATTATTGTACACAGCTACGATGTTAAAAGCCTAATGTTTTAGGAGACATTTTCTAATAATAGAAAACATCACAATTGCATTGGTGTATTTCTCTTCTATTTTGTTTTTGCTTTAGTTTCTATATATTTTCGTGTATTTCGGGTAAAGTATACCAAGTATCGCACACCTATTCTATTCTACTCTATTCTTTTCAAAGAAATCTAATACTGATAGCGACTTAAGTGGGTAGGTGGAGACCAGTGAGGTTATCACGATATTGTGTTGTTTTCTAGTAATTCATGTTGATCTGTAGATTTGCAATCTTTAAAGCTTACAAAGCGTGTCTCACACTCTCCTACCTGATAACGTGTTCTTGATAGTCGGGAGATAGATATAGTATATAGATCTATAATTTTGATTTACGCAACTCGTTATCAGAGTGAGTAACTGCAAGATAAAGAGATTTGAGAAATTGCTATGACAAGGCAGCTGGTAACATCAGTTTAATGTGTTTCATTCGCAGATAGAATGACGAAATGTTAACCTCAAGAGAGCTGTTCTGAATTCAAGAACTTCCGCCCTTTCAATTCTAACCATTCTTTACGAGAAAGAATATCGTTTTTAAATGCTAAATCATTTGTTCGTGAGAGGCGTTCTGGGAAGTAAAATTTGTAGTTTAATCTGCAAATGAAAGGAATCAAATTTTCAGAAATCGTGACTGGTTATCGCAGACTATAGGTTTCCTAAAAGTGGATCCAATTTTTCCTGTTTAGCAGAAACGAATTCAATGCCTTACGGTATTTAGTATCCTTTCTTTATTATCTGGGTTCAAATCTCACCAGAGTCAACTTTGCTTTACATCCCTGAGGAATCATAAAATTTTTTTCTGGAATTTATCAATGTCTACAGCCATAAAATATAAATTCTCCAACATTTTCTACCACTTGGTACCAAAGAGGGAGATCCTATTTGGTCGGTCGACCTGCTACACGTGACCTGATACACGTGACAGGCAATTCTTCAATTTCAGCCTTTACATCATAGTGTTGTCCAAAGTACCATGTGTCTGCAAAAAGTGTTGGGTACCACATGGATTGAGTGTTTTCGATCTTACATCTGGACAATCAGAAATGATTTTGGATTAACAAAACTAACAACAAACACTTGGATAAAGATCCTGTCGTTTTCCTCGCTCCATCTTCATTCTTTATCAAAATCCTCCATCCTTCATATTCCCTACATATTATTATTTCCTACTTACTTTATTGTTTTGCTTTAACTGCATATATACAAAATTACCGCATATATATAAAGTTGATAAAATAAAGTAATTCATACATTGAATAACGATAGCGTGACACATCGTGTCTCAAAAGAGCTTAATATCAAAGTTTAAACTAAAAATACGTTAACGAAATTTATAGAAACTTAAGACCAGTTCAAATGTATGCGTGATATATTTGAACTTGTAAATGCTTTTGGCTAGAGTCTGTCGCAGAGAAAAATATTTCTCCAGATTCAGCTCAGAGCGCCCTCTGGTGGATGAATTTCGAATTCGTCAGTTCTCTTTGGTATTAGATATCAAGAGAGACAACTCGGAGCTGACCAGAAGGTGAAGCTTCCTTTAATGGCGATCAGTCATTATTATTGACCGATAATTGCTGCCAGGTCTGCGCTGATTATGAGAAGAGATACACATAGCAGTGAAGGCAATTTAGCGGAGAGTTCAATAGATTCGAGTTTAGAGCAATATTTTAGTGAAATATAAGGATGGCGAAAACGAAAAGACACACGTTAAGGTAAATACCAAACTTATATTAAATACATATTCCTGGATACAAAGTTGTGTTTTAAGCAGTGGCAAGAAAACACTTTTATTTTTGTCTTTGTTCTTTTCCACTTGTTCTATTCATGAACTGCAGCCATGCTGGGGCAACAGTTAGAAGGGCTGAGTCGAACAAATCAATCCCAATACTTACTTTTTAAGGCCTGGGTATTACTCCATCAATCTTTTGTCGAATCGCAAAGTTACTAGGGTGCAAATAAACACATCTACACCGAAGGATACACCTAAACCAGATGTTCAGTATCCCACCGGCGATCGATCGTTGCTAGATGGGTCGAAACAGTTGTAGTGATCAATAAAGATTCTCGTACCTTCCGTCTCCCGTCTCTCTCATTAATCAATTACCCAACAAACACTGAACCAGTGAACGTGCTTTACCGGTAAATTACCATACAATTTATTAACTGATTTCACTAATCTTGGATTACCTTGATAACTTTGCATTAACATATATTTTCAGAAATATTAATATTAATATATATACACATATATATATATATATATATATATATATATATGTATATGGCGGGGTGAACCCTGCTGTACTCTTGTCAATCTGCCCTCGTACGTCATGTTTTCTCCCTTTCTCTGCTCTCTGATCGATGCCTTTTTCAGCTAACACTCGGTTTCCTTTTTTTCAATCTGTGTTACTACCTTTTTCTTCTTTCTCTTACTTGTGCTAATTTCCAACCATTTCCAACCACGTAACACTTCGTCTCTTTTGGATGAAGTATTTTGTCCGAAACGTTACATTTCACTTCTCCCTTCCACCATAAAGCTTATTCCATTTATTTGAATTATTGCACAGAATAATTCTTGCTTTTCAGAATTCATTACTTTTTCTACCATTTTATGTTCATCTTTCAATTTCTGCTGATATTATTTGTTTCCCTAACCTACATCTATTTTTGCAAAATGGGGCCTTTAAATATATTTAAATCTGGAGAAACATGATGAAGGCGTATTAAGTGTCTGGGTAACAGATCTAAGTGCTGTGAAGAACGATAGGGATTTTAAAAAAACAATGAATATAGATCATAGGGTACCATAAAACAAATTAGCATTTACTACCTTAATGGTTTCCAATGCTTTGACATAAACAGCTTTCAAGAACCGCTGTTGCTGTTCTAGATACAATGAAATTGCTCTGATAACCAAAAACAGTATTGGTTTCGTCTTCTTTGACGACCTTGTAACCAAAATTATCATAACTTGAATAACATATCCCCTGTCACGGATGAATCGGCTTACTTAAGAAAGGGTAAACACAGCGAAATATAGAAAAAAACGTCTGGAAGAGGCAAGCGTGTAAATAACACAATTATAGGTGAAGGAATTGGTTGGTGAGTTAGTACTGTTTCTATTGTTGTTTGTTGTTGATTAAATTCGGTAAGTTTTGATAATTTAAGAGAAGACAAAGTAAAGAAACTTTATGGTAAACATACAAAAAGTGAAGGACCGAAAGTAGAACATAGACACAATAGCCTTGATTGCCATGCACTGCAGCAGATCATTTCCAGCTCTTTGTCTTGGCAACTTAGACATAACAAGTGAGAGATTTATTATAACTGACAATTTACACAAATTCTCTTTTTAAAATCTTCAAAAAACACTAATAAATGGCCAGTCGTATATATTAATGTCAAAGACTAAAATAACAATATTTGGAGTCGTATCAGATTCTTCAGACTATTATCCCCATCGTTTGTATATTTTTTCGCTTTTCGACGTTTCAATTTCTGATCATCCTGACAGGAATAACTATCATTTGTTTTGGGTTTCAATTTACAACTGATTTTTTTTTGTTTGTTTTAAACAGGGTTTTTAACTTCTTTAACTTCTTTGTAATAATCCTGATAGAAAAAAAATTGTTCCAAGATAAAATCAATAACAAAAGAATTAAAACTCATTCACACATGTGTGTATGTGTGCGTGAATTTGTGTAATTTATACACTCACATATATACATCTTCTTTTTTTCTGTTACTTGTATCAGTCATTAGACTGCGGTCATGCTGGGGCATCGCTTTGAAGAATTTTAATCGAACGAATCGACCCCGGTACTTATTTTTATAAGCGCAGTGCTTATTCTATCGCTAAGTTACGGGGACGTAAACCACACCAGTTGTCAAGCAATGACACACACACACAAACACACACACACACACACACACACACACACACACACACACACACACACACACACACACACACACACACACACATATATATACATACAAGTTTCTTTCAGTTTCTGTCTATCAAATCCATTCACAAAGCATTGGTCGGCCCAAGGCTGAGGTACTTGCTCAACATGCCACTCAGTGGAACTGAACTCGGAACCGATTTCTGAGAGAAATCGTGTGGCCTAGTGGTCAGGGTTGTTGCATTCACGATCGCAAGATGTTGATTTCGATTCCCAGATCAAACGAATCGTGGTGCTCTTGAGAAAAAAAAACCCCCTTCATTTCACGTTACATCATTGTAGTGAATGAGTAACCCTGCGAAGGACTGGCGTCACGTTCAGGGGAAATGTGATGATCTCGGTCACTTAAACACTTTGGAAGCCAGGGGACCTGTCTTATGAGCCCTAGGGCTCGAGATAGCTTCTTAACCACACAACCGTGCCTTAAAAAAAACTGCCAGTAAGGTGTAATTTGAGTTGTTATTTTTAGCAGAACGACTGACCGCGTGTAAGCATGTATATATTAGGATGGAATATAATTATTGACAAAGGCAAAGTCGACATCGGCGGTATTTGAGCTCGGAACATAGAGACGGACGGAATACGTCTAAGCATTTTGCTCGGTTTGCTAACGGTTTCGCCAGCACGTCGCCTAATTAAAGAATATAACTTTGAATTTTAAATTTTGGCACAAGGCCAGCAATTTAGGGGAGGGGTAAGTTGATTACACTGACCCCGGTGCTCAACTGGTAATTATCTTATTGAGACCGAAAGGATGAAAGGCAAAGTCGGCCTCGGCAGAATTTGAACTCAGAACGAAGAGATGGACGAAATGCCGCTAAGCATCTCCGGTCTGCTAACGATTCTGCCAGTTCGTCGCTAAACTGTAAAATATAATTATTGTCAATTTAGAAAATAGAAACAATATTTTTGAATGTGAATATGTCAGCTTCTAAATAAATGTCGAAGTAGCATAACATTTCTAGATTCCTAGACTTTAAAACATTCATAGAATATAAATGGTTAGAGACAAGAAAATATAAATACACGACGGTAAAATTGGTGTTCCATCTAATTACGTATTCCATTTTGGTTTTCTGTCGAGTTACGAATATGTTTGAGGTAAAAGCCATTACTTCGTCTGTAATTTCGACGAAAGCGAAAATGCAAAAATAATGGTTCGTTGTGCTGCTTCCTGCAATTTTCGTTCTTAGAATGTTAGTTAGACTAACGAAGCTTGACTGAAGAAAGTTCGGAATTGTTCCAGTATTAGTTTTCTATAAGATATTGAAACTTCGCATGACAGCAGCAATTTCTTTTACTTTTCGGATGTTTTATCTATATTTTTTACTTCTTTTTAAAGAAACACTCTAATGAGCGTTCTAAAGTCAGAAAAACCAACATTTCTTTTTTCTTTTTTCTCCCTCTCTCTCTTTCTTTGTTTTGTTTTGTTCTTTGCAAAACTAGTAAAGGATGAAGTTATTACCATATAACTTCTTAACTACCTCTAAACAAAATACGTTCCGTTTGCTGCTTGTCTCTATAAACAAAAGATAAGATTTTCGATACGTGTATGTTTTCAGTTTTGTCTTGTTTTCAATTCCTTCTTGTGTTCGGTTTAAGGTTTCAAGCCGATAAAACTGATTCCAAAATTAACACCGAAAAATGTTATCGTTTACTTTGTACACTGTATTTAGAATTCTCTATGATTCCCATTCAATAAAACACATTTGAAGTGGGAAACGAGAAGGAAAAGCCTGCAAAATAAGTGGAAATTATCCGTTGCAACCACGTAGTTTGGAGTTACTTACATTGAGAGGAATCTTGGTCACAGTATCTTCTACTTATGGCCTCGGATTGACCGGTGCTTTGAGGGAGAATTCGGTCGACGGAAACTGTGTTGAAGCTTGTAGTACATATCTGTGTTTAATAACAGCTGATATAAATGTTGACTTGTTGGTTATTTTCTTTAGTCAAACTTTACATCGTATAGAGAGAGTGGAGAAGAGAGGGCGAGCGAGAGAGAGGGGGAAGAGAGAAGAGCGAGAGTCCAATACAATGATTATCAAACTTTAAAAAAATGTACTGCCTTTGATTTGATCGAAAAAAACTCTTCAAGCTGGTCCCCCAGCATGGCCTCAGTTCAATGACTGAAACAAGTAAAAGAATAAAAGAGTAAATATCTACTCTTACTATAAACGGCTGATTCAGCCTTACTTCGAATCGGATCTCGATTTACCATTCTGACATTCGCTTCTGTCATTTTTGGCACCGATTGTAGCAGACAATCGGTGCCAAGTTGTCGTGCTGCTATTGTTGTTGTCATGATTGCTTGTTCCCCCGTCACCTCTGAACATGCAAAATAGAGTTAGATCAAAAGCATTCTAGCCGTGACCATCTCTCTTATTCAGATACATCGCAAATATAAAACAACCATTAACTATGGAGCTTTGACATATGGAACCGAGGGGAAAAATATAGAAATTAAGCTCATCCAGGCACGGGTATGGCCGTGTGGTTGAGAAGCTCACTTTGCAACCACGAGATTTCGAGTTTAGTCCCATTGGGGACTAAACTCTAGTATAGCCTACAGTGACCAATCCCTTGTGAGAAAAGTTCAGTGGACGAAAACTGCGAGGAAGCCTGTCATATATATATATATATATATATATATATATATATATATATATGCACACACACACAAACACGTGTGTGTGTTTGTCTGCGGCCTCACCCCTTGTGAACCGGTGTCGGTTTGTTTACTTAACGGTTGGGTCTAAGGGACCAATAGAGTAATTTACGTTTTGATTTCAAATCCCGTCAGGGTCAAATCTACTCTTTTACTCGCTAGATATTCTTTTCTTCTCAAGGCACAAGGCCCGAAATTTTTTGAGGATTAGATCAATTAGATCTAATCCCAGTCGATTAGATCAAGCCAAATACGCAACTGGTACTTAATTTATCGACCCCAAAAGGATAAAAGGCAAAGTCGACCTCGGCGAAATTTGAACTCATGACATAAAGACAGACAATATGCCGCTAGGCATTTCGCCCGGTGTGCTAACGTTTCTGCCAGCTCGCCGCCTTATACTTTTCACATATTGATAGCGTAAAGTGCCCGTCGAGTAATGAGGTCTATATGCTCCATCAGATTCTTTAATAGAATTGAAGAGAAATTATCGTAGGAATGAAATGTGAAAATACAGATACGCAAAATTTAGAGATTGAAAATAATCTCTATGATGAAAGACTGAAACTTAGAAGTAAAAGTAAGAAATCAAAAAAATTTTTAGATTCTTGGACTTATATCGCTTTGTCAGATAAATTCGTTCGTGGACTTATATCGCATTGTCGGATAAATTCGTTCGTGTTTTTTTTTTCTACTTGATATTCCATCATCATGTTTGAAAAGAGGTAAAAATTGATTCAAATTTCAAAAACGATGAACAAAAGTTGTAGAGGAAATTGCTGGCCTTGTGCCAGAATTTGAAATGAACATTGCTCTTGGTTCTAAGGTGGTGAACTGGGCAGAGCCGTTAGCAGACCGAGGAAAATGCTTAGCAGCATTTCGTCCCTCCTTACGTTCTGAGTTCAAATTCCGTCGAGGTCGACTTTATCTTTTATCCTTTCGGGGTTGGTAAAACAATTAACCGACAATGTAATCAACTTGCTCTCCTCTCCTAAATTGCAGGCATTGTGCCTATAGCAGAAACCAATATTAAGTTTTATACCTGTATTACATATCAATACAGTACATTTATAAAAGCTTCACACACGCACACCAAAGGTACGAAGAGCTGAGCTCGGTTATGTAGAGAAAAATGCATGAATCGTAAAATTACAGAAATTGGAATAAAATATATATTTACCTTTATTATCCGGTCATAAAAGCAACTTTATTAGAAATGGTTGAGTGTCAGATGTGATCATACTGACAGCAAGAGTGCATCTCACTGAAAGAACATAAAAGATAGAAAATTGGCAAGCATAAGTGTTTTGCTAATGGGAAGCATTAGTTACGACAGAAATGGCACTGAAACTATGTAGATATGATTCTTTGTGTTCTTAATTACTGTTCTGCTACCTTCGAAGAAATAAGCAATGCTAAAATGGGAGATCTTACTGCCTTGTGCAAGAAAACATTATTTAATATTTGTTGCTTTTTGTTATTGTTTTATATTACTAGGAAAGAAACATCGAGTTTACCTGAATGGGCGCTAGGATATAACAGAAAATTATTAGTGGCCGTGTGGTAAGAAGTTCTGGGTTCAGTCCCACTGCATGGCACCTTGGGCAAGTGCCGTCTGCAATAGTTTCGGACTAACCAATCCTTGTGAGTGGATTTGGTAGACGGAAACTGAAAGAAGGCCCCGTCGCATATATGTATATATGTAAATGGATATCTATGTGTGTGTGTGTGTGTATATGTGTGTGTGTGTACGTGTGTGTGTGTGTATATGTGTGTGTGTGTGTTTTGTGCCCCCTCCCCACCACTTGATAAACGGTGTTGGTGTATTTACGTCCCCGTAACTTAGTGGTTCGGCAAAATACACTGCCGTAAGTTACTGGGGTTGATTCATTCGACTAAAATGTCTTCAAAGTGGTGTCCCAGTATGGCCGCAGTCTAATGACTGAAACAAGTTAACGATAAAAGATGTTGTAACTTCATACAAGGTTGCACGCTTCAACTCACTTTTAATTTTCACCAATTAATATCGGATAATTTTCAACAAGGCACGAAATCTCCCTATTTTAATAGACTTTCTACATTATAAACTGAGTTTATATTTTCATTGATTATAATCTGTTATTGTTATATAACCGTTTGTGAGCTTTATGTTCAAAAGAATCCCATCCATGACATCCTCGTTTATTCATAAATCCAGTGTTACACCGTCTGATGTATCATTCATTTTCAAGACGATAGGATATGTAAAGGCCTTCTCCGGTTTACGATTCGTTTTTGCTCGATCAACTGCCTCTGGTTTACGATTCGCATTCTTATTCGATAAACAACTGTTTGTAGACTCATACAGTACGTGGCTGAATATTCCAACAAATTTTACGTAATACACAAGTATAATGAACATGACACAGGCTATCAAGAGCAAACCCCTTTAAGTTATTGATGGAATCCATTTGACGGACGTCCACAGTTTCCGTCGATCCATTTTCACTCAAGAAGTTTGGACCGACTCAAGGCCACAGTAAAAATCATTGCCAAACAGTCCTCGAGGTGTCACACAGTGAAATCGGACCCATGGCCTCGCAATGCAAACTTCTTAACATTCAGCTACGTGCGTTCATAATTCTTATACAAATCTCTATATATTACACAATAGGGTTTTAATCTTATGTTTTTCTTCCATATTTTAAGTTCCACCTAAATCGACCGAATGATCGAAAGTGTGGAGTAAAAAAAATATAATTACTGTCTAGAGTTCTAAGGACGGTTCCTGGTTTCTGTGGTGTACAAGGGACCGAGATTACAACCCTTTCTCTTGTCTGTGAAGCTAGTCTGTTGTAGGGTTACTCGTTGACAGTTGACTGAACTGGAGCAACGTACAATGAAGTATTTTGCTCGAGAACACAACGCACCGCCCGACCTGTGAATTGAAACCACGACCTTGCTATCGTGAGTGCAGCACCCTAACCACTAGACAACGCACCTTAATAGAGAAAGTAGAGACCAGGCTATAAATATTTAATCCTATATAATCTCTTCCTTCAATATTCAGAATTCAAATACTGCCATGGACTTGCTCTTCTTCTTCATAGAAATATCTCACAATATCATAAATGTTAAACAGATATATTTCATACACTATAATCGGTTTTGTTGTACTAAATCCAAGCAAACCTAACTTCGAAACCATGTTAGGATTACTTCATGTATTGTTGGGCCAACTCAAAAAATTGTTGCCCTCAAATAATGAATATGTACGTGACAATTTTCTGTTTTCTTTTGCCTGATAATACAAGGCTTTAAGCTTGTGTTGCCAGCTTATATTGCCGAGTAGTGTATGAAGAACTTGTTGTGGTATGGTTGCAAAGTTTCGTCTGATATGTGTCTGCTTAACAGTTTGGTAAGCTATACGGGTGTATTCACGTGTAATGTTACGGTTTTAAAATTGCAGTAAGGAATGGAATTCTCTGATCTACTGATAAAAAAAAATTACTCGAAACTTACAGTTCTACGAAGCACTTGTGCATATGTATTTACTTTTGTGTGCACATATAATTATGCGTATCCAGAAAGAAAAAAAATCCTACGTTTATTCTGAAGGTGAAGATGCAAAATAGATTTATGCATTCATTGATAAAAATGTATTCAACTCTCCATTAACAAGATTCTTCATTAAAAAATAAAGAAAGAAAAATAATAAACGGTGGAGGAAAAGAAACGAAAGAAAAGCCCCTCAAAAAACAAAGTTTTAAAACATGTTTCGTTCAGAAGTTTCTAAAATGAAACAACAGTGGCAGGGTAAAACGTTTGGGTAACTTCCTGAGCGCAAAAGGATAGCAACAAAATGGGGTTAGCAGGAGCTGTTGTGGAGAGATCGTTGCTAACCTACTGAGTTGATCAGGTTGGGAAACAGTGAGCCTGCTGAGATGAACATACACTGTGCAGAAACGAATATGTCTTGGCCATCACTCAGTCATTCATAACTTAATGATGCATCGTTTTAAATAAATTTTACTGATGTTGTCAGTCAGCTCTGTCGCTGCCTATAACATAATTTACTTTGCATAAACAGGCTCTGCTTCTTGCATACAAATATGGGGGTTGTAGAGTTGATGCAAGATGATACCTAAGTTCAATCTTACCGTGTACCCATGATGCAATTTGAGTTCTCATCTGAAATCCCCTCGCTTATGTTTCTGATGCCCTAGAGAAGGAAAGAAAAAAAATAGCATAAATGTTATGTCTTATTTTACCCCTGCATATGTATCTGAGAATATTTTAAACGCATTTGAAAAATCAATTATTTCTTTACAACTTATCAGGTCGTGGCGTATCATCTGGTTAAATCATAGAAGTAGATTGACATACTGTTCCCTTTAAATATTTCGTGGAAGACTTTACAATAGATTTGTCTCAGCTTTGTATCTAGTCAAGAACGTATGCGTATGTAACCTCCTATACCACGCTTTTGGTTTACTGTGGACTCGTTAATTTACAAATATTATTACTAAATCAGTAATTATTTTGGAGTTATTAAATTATCTTCCTAAAGAAAGATATTTGAAACTAATGGCGTTTTAAGTGAGTAATTCGTGCTGTCTTTTCGTTCAGTCGAAAGTCAAACAAGATCTGTTAGTTAACCCTGCTTTAGAAGGCTGCCTGCTTGCTCTTACTTAAATACTGAGGAGACAAGCCCACAACTCACCTCAACCATCCAGTGATCCAGAACAATGAAGTATTTTCCATATCTGTTTTGAAATAAATAGTTTTGCTATTGTTTCATTCACTTTAGAATAGATTTGCCTCAATTTTTTTTCCCCGAATTAAGATATCTTCTAGGAATAAACATTTTTGTATATTACATCGTTTCACGTTTCTGGATCAGAAAGCTGAAAGTAAGCTAAACAAAAAATCACGAATATTGGAAATTGTTCTGTAATTAATGGAATTTGTTCATCTTTATTTCTGTATAAACAATTAGTGCTTTGTTACTGCAGTGAGGCACTTGGGCCCATTGAAGTGGTTGGTAGCTCTAGATTCAAAGGAGTTGAGCGGCTGAAAGGTAAAGTTTACCCAAATTACACTTACTCAGACTTGGCTGCTCCTGCATCGGGCGACATCCGGGGGTGTCAAAACCCTTCAGCAGAATCAGTCAGCATCCACTGTCAATGTATCATTCCATCATAGGTTTACCAGCTGAAAGTCCCTACCGATTGTCCAGTGCCAGTTCTTGGTTTGTCCCCTACATCATTGCTCCTGGTGGTTTCCCTAAAGGACTTAGGTGGTGACTCTGTTCATTGGGAGTTTTATGATATTTCTTAGCCAATTCAGTTGGTGTTTGCAGATGGTGATGGACACTGGGCGTTGGTTTACTCTTTTGGCTTCTTCGATGCTGATAAAATCATTCCATTTGATGCTTAGTATTTTCCAAAGGTATTTGCTCTCAAAAGTGTCCACTTTCTTTTCTTGGCTGCTTTTCAGGTGTTATGTTTCACAGCCATATGTATTCCGAAGTCAGTTGATCAAAAGCGCTAATTCCAGATAAACTGATCTCTGTTAAGATACCTAAGATTAAGGAAACAATCCAGATACCGATTTATGGAAGGTTAGCATAGGGTCTCATATGCTGTTTGTTTATCAACGAAATATGGAATGAATCGAAATGTTTTCGCCGCTAAAGATTCTCTCTCAAAGTTTTAGGCATAGACCTCCCTTAAAAAACCTTTATCCTAATCTTGTTTATAATCAGAAAGAGAATGAAATGTCTGAATCAGATACGCACCAATAATCTATGTGTCAGTTGCTGCTGTCTAACTTTAGGCACTCGTTTCCCTTAACTAAAATGAATGGAAAAACAAAAATTAAGTATTTATATTTCTGCTTTGATATTCATAAGCAGAGTTACCACCTTAAAGTGATTCACTTGGTAAATATTAGAGGATAAGGTGATCGGTGTAAACGACCACACACGCTCTTACACACCGGGTCTTCCCAAAAATGATAGCACACATTGAATGATTATAAAGTCATTGTTTGTTGAAATACGTTTCATTTTCAAAATTGAACAGGATCTACAGAAAAAATTCTATCTTTTCGATATATGCCTGTTTTAATCTGATTGTGTTTCTCGTTCAAACGTTGCGGTTTAGAATTTGGTTTAGATTAAGCATAAGAGCACAAAAAGAACAGCTTTTTGTCCTTACTTTTTGTCTCATTCTTTAAAAGAAATTTAGTGATATTTTCGAAGCATTTCTTTTTCTTCTCCTTTATTTTATAAGTGTAAGTATCAAAGTTCGACGATCCATTTAAATATTTAATAAATCTGGGAGTCTGGTATTCCTGGTGAGGCAAGCAAATATTCTTCCTACTTCTAGGGTAGGATATAAAATGTTGCCTGTAGCGAATGTGTAGTAGTTTAGAATGATCTAAATTCAAGCGTTTCGTTTTCCACTACCCCATATGATGGCCTCCACGTTCGAAGACTCCGAAACCCTTTGATGGCAACGCGAACCAACAATATTTTTTACTCACACACACACACACGTGTGTGTGTATGTGTGTGTGTGTGTATGTGTGTGTGTGTGTATGTGTGTGTGTGTGTGTGTGTGAATGTACTTTTGCATCTGAGCTTAGTCCCCCAACACTGCTTGATAAGCGGTGTTGCTGTGTTTACGACTCCGTAACTTTGCGGTTCGGCAAAAGACCGATGGAATAAGTACCAGGCTTAGAAAGAAAATAAGCACATAGTTCGATTAGTCCAGTTAAAGTTTCTCAAGTCTCCAGCACGGCCTCAGTCTAATGACTGAAACAAGTAAAAGAATAAAACAACATGGTGGTCCTGAAAGAAAACATTTCCCAGGCGGAGCTCTATGGAACGTGACCAGCAAGAGGAGGGCTTGCTCCTGATTTGAACCTAAGATCAGCAATCATAAAGGAAGGGGATTAACAGATACCATCGACCCCGCCACCGGTACTTGGCTGGCACTTTATTTTAGCGACCCTGACAAAATAAAAGGAAAAAGTTAACGTTGGTCGGAATTGAGCATTCGAATGTAAAGGGCAGGGACAAATACCGCAAGGTATTCTGATCGACGCTTTAACGATTCTGCCAACCCAGCAACGCGAGCAGTGATACTTATATTATTTATTCTGGATATAAATCAAGCGACTTCCTGAGCAATAATCTGTGTTTCGTGTTTCGCACGTGTTTCTCCCAAACTGATGTTTCTGTTAATTAAAAGCGATATTATTTGGGATTTACAGCTTTTTTATTCGTCTAACCTTTCATTTTTTGTATAAGTTACACTGACGAAGGAAGTTTCAACAATTACTCTTTATGTATTGTATACGTAAGAAAGCAACAAAGCAACACTTCACGTGCAAGGGATCACGGAAGAAAGTTTTAAATTCTACTTGTTTTGTGGTGGGTAGAATCCTCAGATATCTAGGCTTCTATCAGAAGCAACTGTTGCTATACTTTCCGGCTGGATTTCCCAAGTGTGACCAGCTGAAACCATGGATATTATCCAACCATCTCGTTCTCTGTCTGTCTCTAGATCTTCTGCCGATGAGGTTGGTTCAAATCCGTCTTGCGATTTTTTTCCTGTGACAATCTAATCACATAGGCGCAGGACTGACTGTGTGGTAAGAAGCTTGCCCCCCAGCCACAGGGTTCCGTTGCTCCAGAAATCATTGGAAGGATTCTGCTATTGTTATTGTATTGTTTATTCAGTTGTTTTTGGAGTCGTGTCTTGTATCCCTGTTCCAGTAAAGGAATGTTGTATAGCGTCTTTTGGTGATGCAGGGTGATTCTAATTGTAAAAATGGAAATGCACGTCCACGTAATTAAGTTTGATTTGAAATCACATGATTTTCAATTCGATTCCACGGCGCACCATGTTTGGAAGCTTCGAGTCCATCAAAGTCTCGTAACAGAAATTATATAGGTGGAAAGCATGCGGAAGCGGGCTGAATGTTCTTGGGCGGTAGACCTATTTGCTGCTTGGTTCGACCCAGCCAGCTAGACCTTAGATGCCGTTGGTGGAGGGCTGAAAAGTCCTTAATGTAACGATAGATTTCTCTCCTCCTCTCTCCAAAGTCGGAGAACCTGCGAAAAATGACGTATGTAGCCCTACCACCGTTGACAACTCGAGATGAAAAAATATAAACGATTTAAGTAATGTATTGGCTTCAGATTTTGGCACAAGGCCAGCGATTTCGGGGGAGAGTTAAGTCGATTACATCGAACCCAGTGCTTAACTGGCATTTATTTTATCGACCTCGGCGGAATTTGAACTCGGAACGTAATGACGGACGAAATGCCGCTAAGCATTTCGCCCGACGTGCTTACGATTCTGCCAGCTCACCGCCGTAAGGATCCAATATATCATAGTTTTGAAAGGTGTTTAATAAACTAGAAACATGGGATGAGAGGTGGGGAAGATAACAAGAGTGTTAGCATCGCATATTAACTAGTTTTCGTTATTGTTCTACAAACTAGAGAGGGGAGATGTTTCAGCTAAAATTTAATCCAAACGAACAGATTTAAACAATTACTCACACAAAAATTAGTTTATACTGCGTGTTGTTTGTTCCTCCAACACAAGTACTTTGTCATGTCAAAAGAAAATTATGAGATATAGACAGAGAGAAAAAGACAGAAAGAACAAGACAGAGAGAAATAGACTGAAACAAAAAAAAAAACAACAGCAAACACTTGCGATGAGAATCTTGTGTGTGTGTGTGTGTGTGTGTGTGTGAATTACTGAGCGCCATCTTGTATTCAGTCAGCAGTTTTAGATATTTTCCGCTAAATTGCTTGTCACCGGCTTGTTTTATTGAAAACATCGTTTGTTTTCCTGGTTTTCGTTGGAAGCTGTGACAGTTCTGTATATTTGTGACTGCTAAAGTGAAATGAAGCGGTGTCTATCAACGATTTCCACGGTCTCAACGAAAAATATCTTGAAAATATTGCTACCGAAATATTGCTTGGAATGGAAATCTGTTTATGTGTGTGTGTGC
>NC_068988.1:93506493-93519563 GCF_001194135.2 Octopus bimaculoides
TATATATATCTAAACATGTGTATATTTACGAGCATATGTTTGCACATTTGCATACATACATATATAGAAACATGTATGTGTGTGTGTGTGTGTGTGTGTGTGTGTGTGTGTGTGTGCAAACACACTTATATCAAATATAAATACACATATGCTATATGTTGGTCAAAATGTTTTATAAAAAAAAAAAAAAGAAATTAGTGGAACTACTTCCTGTTTGTACTTCATTCTTCAACAAATAATTATTCTAAACAAGTAATCCGAGATTCAGCAACAAAAACAAGACCAAAAATTAAAACCAAAAAGTATATTTGTGTTATCAGTAGAGTGTTATAGTTTTAAGATGTCGAAATGGTGTCTTTATGGCGTTGCTTCATCGCTGCTGAGTTAGGGATAACTGCGAAGGTAATTCATGTGAAGTAATTTAGCCAGAATACATTATGTAATATGATGCGGAAGATTATTCTTGATAGTTATTTGTGGTGGATATAAACGAAGCAGGGTTGTGCTAAACATTCTTAACAATCATGGACTGAATCATATAGGTTGTCCTACGTGCCCGCCACTTTAGAGGTGAGATCCACGGTTGTGGCATTCATTTAAAGCAGTGGTTCTCGACCATATCTTTCTTTTTTACCTGTGGACCTCTTTGACTCCTGTTTTTACTTGGGTGGATTTTCTTAGCCATTCCATGTTTTAAAGAAACTGTTATATTTTTATAATTGAATATTAAGAATTATATTAAAAAATCGTTAAAACATTTTGAGTATTGTAGAAGTAGACCCAGTTTATTGCACATAAATTTTAACAGCAACATCTTATAAGGACCCCAGGGGTGATATGGGGGTCTAAGGGTCACATGTATCTCGGTTGATACATGTTGAACACTGATTTAAAGTGTAACTTATTGTAATAGTGGAAATGGTACAGCCATCCCACGCGACAAGTGGTATGGGACAGCCACTATAAAGTGAAACGACGTCAACCAGTACAGGGAGTCATGTGTCAGTCGCTGTAGAGTCTTTGTACGAGTTCTCAGTTGGAGTTAAGTGTCAGTTGCGTGTTATAGTCGAGTTCGAGTAACAGTCAGGGTAAACGGTTCAAAGTCGGTGTCTTGCAGAGCTATCAACGATAGCACGATAGACAAAGCTGTGTATTACCGTTCCGGTATACAAGAGATACATTGTATCCGATACCAAGAAATATCGTGGCTACAAGAGTAGATACAACAGCTTCAGTCACAACAGTGGCCACACTTTATAACTGTGGAAAACACCCCTTTACAACAATTATCGTAATCGAAAAGCAGACATTTTCATGGCATAGAGATAACACGAATCTCAAATGGCCGCATCACATAGTATTGTCATATAATTCGTCACAATTCATTCATTTATGAAACGAGTGATGTATTATCAACAATTGTTTCATTCATTTGAAGGAAGTTGCGTCTAAATCGCATCTTAGTTATTAGAGACGTGGGCTCTTCCTGGTGAGATGATTAGATGTACTACATGTGGACTTTGATTCTAGTGATGAATCAACGATCCAATGAATATGTTGCTCACTCACTGCTCATTCATGCAAGCGTTTGTTCATTTACTTAGTCTCTCAGACAATGAAAATCGGCGAATTTATGCTACTGGAGCACCAAATCATGATTTATGAGTTATTGTTTCCTGTATCGATAAGATTTACCAGTTTAGCTTATCTAACTGGAGAATGAGTGTAAAATATTCCAGACGTATTACATATGACAGACTTTTGTCTTATCCAATTGCGCAGAGACAGAATTTCAAATGAAAATAGAATAGATATACATTTGTAATTTAAGAATATTTAAACAGTACTATTTTCTGTATTATTGCGAATAAATTTTTCGGCGCTTTATGCTCTGATTTCAAATCCCGGTGAGGCCAACTTTACTTTTTCTCGTTTCAAGATTGATAAAATAAAGTACCAGTCAGGCACTGGGATCGATAGAAGCGACTAAATCAGTCACTCTAAAACTGCAAAGCTTGTATTAAATTTTATTACAAATAAATTCACAAGAAAGATATAGCTTCAGAAAAAATACTGGTTTCATATTTTGGGACAAGGCCAGCAATTTCGAGGGAAGGATTCAGTCGATTACATCGGCCCAAGTGCTCAACTGGTACTTATTTAGAAAGGATGAAAAGTAAAGTCGACCTCAGCGGAATTTGAACTCCGACGAAATGCTGCTAAGCATTTTCCCCCCACCCTGTTAAACGATTCTGCAATCTCGCCGCCTTATTCTCAACAAGTATTAAGATGTTCTTTAAATATGTTTTAAAAATTGTTTTTCAAAATTTAAATTTTCACACGGTAAATATAAAGTCGTTGAAAGTGTTTTAATTCTGACATCAAATAAATCTTTGGAAGACTTTTTTGTTGTTGTTGTTGTTGCTGAAGCATCGCTCGCTAAATATTATTTTTTGGTTGGTAGTTAAGCACACAGCTTTTCTTTGACTTTTGAAATGTGGGCCATTAAACTCTCCCACTTTGGATATTTATGTCAGGAATTTAAGACATACGCCATTAATTCGCATTTGCTTAAACCAAATTATTCAAAACAATAAAATTTCAGCCGAAACTTATGTCTAAAATTTAATTCCTTCTGAACAGAAATATGTTGTAAATTATTTTGTTTGGTAAAGACTGATTTGTATTTGACTCAAAATTGTTTTGAAGAACTCTAAAGCTATAGTGACTTATGAGATATTCACATTTTCAGATTATGTTGAAATATACAAATATGTACCGATGAATAATGAATCTTAATGTATGTATGTATGTATGTATGTATGTATATATGTATATATGCATGTATGTATGTATGTATGTATGTATGTATGTATGTATGTATGTATGTATGTCTTTATTCAGTTTATTTCAAGATTTCTTGCCAATAGAGAAAGAACTGGTTTCTAACCTAGATCCGAGGTTCCTTCATCGGAATTTCAAAATCAACAACAGGGTATTTTTGTATGTATGTATGTTCGTATGTATGATTGTATGTATGCATTCTTTTGAATTTTCCATTCTACTTAAAGATTTCTAATACATACGATTTTGAATTTGTGGGCGCTATATAATCGATTATACATTGGCTTTAATACTTGACAGATATTTTATATTATCAATCACAAATTAATGACAAGTAAAGTTGAGCTCGAAGGTATGTGAACTCAGGAGTTAAACTACCCCAACTAAATACTAAATTATACGCTTCCACTCAAACCATTCTTTCGACACACAACTCTTAACTTCTTACATTTACCTAAGGATTTTGGTGGAAGGAAATAATCAATTATATCAACATCATTACTTGATTGTTATTTTACTTTATCGATCCAGGAAAGATGAAATGCGAAATTCATCACCTCGATAGGATTTGAACCCAAAACCTAATGAGTCTACCTATTACTAGAAGGTGTTTTGGTCTATGCTTTAACGATTCTGCCAGTTCAAAAAGTCTGAGTTACAAATTTTGGCACTTGACTAACATGGTCATGTGTGTGTGTGTGTGTGTATGTGTGTGTGTGTGAGAGAGAGAGAGAGAGAGAGAGAGAGAGAGAGAGAGAGAGAAAGTTGAACCCAGTACTCAAGCTAGTACTTATTTTACCGACCCGAAAGGACGAAAGGTAAAAGTCGACCCGGCGGTGTTTGAACTCAGGGTGTAAAGTCGGAAGAATTGTCGCTAAGTATTAATATTTTTCGTGGGACAGTAATAATTATGCCATCTCGCCATTCATTCAAAAAACTATTGTTAAGTGTTTCTGCTAGAAAGAATCCTCCCCAGCATGCACACCTGGATATTACTATCTTGGGTGCTTGAACTCATGGGGCAGGTTACCCGGTTACCCGGTAACCCTAGCATGTAAGTGACCGAGATCACAACTTTCTCCGTGAATGAGACGTCAGTTGGTCGCAGAGTTACCAAGTTACAGATGAGTGACGACGAACAATGTGAAATGAAGTGTTTTGCTCAAGAACCCAACGCATCACCTGGTCCAGGAATCGAAACCACAATCTTGTGATTTTGATTGCAACACCCTAACCACTTGGCCACATACTTTCGCGTTTGAAAGAAAAAAAAGAGGGGAAATACAGAATGCTTTTCTTTCTTTTAATCTTTCATCTTCTAACTGCTTTTAGTCGTTCGGGGCCCCAGGATTCTAGAATGTAGGTGCTTCGAACTCTGTACTTTTCGTTCAGCTAAAGAGGATGAAAGGAAAAGTGGACACGGATGGTATTTGGTTTCTGAAATTAAATGGAAGGGTCCAGTCACCACATAACATTTTACCTGAGACTGTACCAAGTTTAACATCTCTTTGACGCTGTGTGCGCATGCGTCTATTTATATATGGCACATTTATAGTTTCAATCAGCAGCTAACTTTCATCTCTGCACTCGCGTATGCTGTGTACCACCACACTACTAATGGTCTACAACATAACAACAGTGCTACATAAAAACTACCTTTTTACTGCTAGTGGTTTGCATCACAAAGTACTAGATTCGAGAAGGTAAACAAAAATTCCATTTTACTTAGAATTTAAAAATAAACTATTGAACGTAAGCTGAAGATATATTATTCCATTATGTGCAACAGAAACCGTATTTATTAAAATAACCATTTGCATATCAAACTTATTGGAAATACACCACGAATAAAGCAAATTTTCTGCGCTATTTGCCCAGAGATGTTATCTCTTATGAACGTACTATGTTTAGAAACAGAAATATATCCGTATCAGAGGAGAACTCGTCCAAGCAGAGCCCGTAAAAATGCTAGATGCGCATTTCTGTCTCATTGCGCTTTGTCAGCAGCATGTTCTCACTGGTAACTACAAGTCAAAATCCGTTACTATTGATATAGAAAAACGGTGTTTGAACATTCGTTGATGTTGCAATTAGCCACTCGGTTGAATAAATCCGTTTATTGCAACGGCAGCACTACTAAATAAATAGCCATCTCTGTATCACTCTTTCTTAGCCAAGATTTTCAATTTAAATTTCAATACTTCCAATATTTTCGTTAAACAGGATTTTCTTAAAACCACTTCATCACTGAATTTCTGCGAAATATTAATTCTTTGAAAGGTCGGACAGTTTGTTGAATATGACTATTTCGCAAACTATTCGCACAATTTCTCTCCTTCTTCGTAGTTCATTAATCTTTTCCAATCTTAAGATGAGAATTAATCACAGAAAAATTTGTGTATTAATATTTCCATAAAGAATATGAGCGAGAAAGCAAGGTGTGGTAAGTAGTTTGCCTTCCAGTGACATGGTTCTGCGTTCAGGCCCACGGCGTGCACTTTGGGCAAGAACGTACAGACGGACGAAATGCTATTAAACATTTTGCCGTTTCTATTAATATTGTTTTCGCATTTTGGCACAAGGCCAGCAATTTCAGTGGAGCGGGTATGTCGATTACATCGACCCCAGTGCTCAACTGGTTCTTATTTTATAGACTTCATCCCTCCCCCCCAAAAAATGGCAGACAGTGTCGACCTCCACAGAATTCGAACTCGGAACATAAAGACAAACGAATTGTCACCAATAATTTTCACCGGCATGCTGTAAGGATTCGTCCAGCTCGCCGCCAACCATTTCAAGTAATATCAGTTTCAAATTTTGTCACAAGGCTAGCAATTTCGAAGGATGGAAGGAGGAAATCGATTACATCGACTCCAGTACTCAACTGGTACTTATTTTATCGACCCCAGTGCTCAGCTGGTACTTATTTTATCGACCCCGGAAGGATGAAAGGCAATGTCAACCTCGATGGAATCGTTTCGTGTAATATTAGCAGATTACGTGAGCTGAAAAATAAATACCTCGCAATAAAAAGTACAAGTCTATAACCGCTTCAATCAAGACACAAAGCAGACTGGATTCATCTCCAGTTGATCAATAAAACATCTGACAGGATATTTAGTCTTCGATTTGGTCAAATCATTTTTATGAGTAACATATTTACATTAGCAGTAGAAACGGCACCGTTTCTTCAGTTCTTTAACAGCTTTCACTCTTTGAACTATGGCCACTCAAGGGCCTCTGTTTCCAGGATATAATTGATTTTTTTCTACCTGCGTTCTTATTTCTCAGTTGGTATTTACTTTATTAATTTAATGAGAATGAAAAGAAAAATGGGGATAGGCATGGGTGGGGGATTTGAATTCAGAACTTTAAGGCACGTAACTAAATAACAAAATATATTTTATTTCAGATTCTGTCTTCTTCCCACGAACGTGTATGTGCTTGTGTATTTGTGTGTATGTATGTATGTCATTGTTCAGTTTTCAAGACCAGATACCCTTCTGCATGCACAAACCTCTGCAGTGCTATACTAATTCTACCTCTCTACCTGCTAGTGTTTTGTGAAACAAAATACTAGATTCTCGGAGGCAAACAAAAAAATCTTATTACATTCAGCATTAAAGTATAGACCGAATGTCCACATTTACTCAAGTAGCAAGAATCTCGAAACGTCTTTGTATCTCTTCCGTCTATTAGGCCCAAAATCAACGTCGATCAATATGATCCAACGTATTTGTATCATGAGTGTAATGAGCCATGATTAATAAGCGCATGAATGGTAACAGCTCGATGAACAGCTGCAAAGTCCTTTGGACAATTGGAAAAATAATCTTTCTCAATAAATTTGATGACAATGGCAAAACTAACGTATTTGTCAAGAAATGAACTTATCAATAATAAGAACAAATATTTTACGGAAAATATATTTTAATCGAACTTTTGAAATCAATGGAACTTTAGCTAGAAGTTGCTTACTTGGACCCCAGTAGTTATATCTTGATTGGTGCTTATTGTGTGGAAGGGATTATCAAAGGATTAGTAGAGGGACTAGGAATGGTTTGATCCCAGAACCTAAAGCAACAACCAAACGCAACATCTTTATCCTCCACTCTACCAATTCTCTCAGCTATTTTGCCACGTGTCGTGTCTCAGCATGTACATGTGTGTTAGTATCTGTGTGGTATATTGGACATTTTTACTTTCAAGACAAGATAATCCCATCCATGCACAAGTCCACGTAGTGTACCACCTTTGGTTCACTCAGAACGACAGTGCTACAGTAACTCTACCTTTCTACCTGCTAGTGTTTTGTGTCACAAAATACTAGATTCTCGAAGGCAAACAATTCTATTACATTTAGTATTTAAGAATAAAAGTTTGGCTCCAGAGGCCAAACTTAGCCATGTAACAAGAATCTTGAAACCCCTTCTTTCCCTTATGTTATCATTTAGACCAGCAGTTCTCTGCTACTTTTTACTTATGGACCCCTCTGATTTCTATTTTGTTCGGTTGGACCCTCATTACCACTCGATTTTAAAGAAACCCTATTATATTTTTCATAATTAAATATTATTAGGAATTCTATTTAAAAATCGTTAAAATATTTTGTGTAGAGCAGAAGTACAACCAGTTTGTTGCACAGAAATTTTAACAACAAATCTTATGCGTAACTTGTGAGGGTCATATATGGATCCCAGTTGGTTACTTATGCAATCTGCATCCGATATACAGGCGGGGTGCAAAAGTAGGTATACAGTATGTATTACATCAATATTTGTTATACTTAATTCATTAAGATTATTAGCTCATTAAATTAGTTAGCCTCGTTTTTGATAGTTTCAATGTCATTAATCATAAAAATACATTTATCATAACTATAATAATACTTTTATCGTAACTTTTGATTTTTTTTTTTTTTTGATAAAAATGAGTATTGTACGTGTTTTCTTTTTTCATAACTGTATTCCAGCTTTTGCACCACCCTGTATAGTGCAAGCAGAGACAATAAGCATTACTTCTCAATGTAGTTGCTATTTTCATCTCTTACAGAGATTTGCTAATTCGCTACATTGTTTGTTAATTTGTGATATAGTCTTTCTTGATAAATTTGATGACTATTACCAAACTTAACATATTTTCACTAAATTAACTAATTAGTTATAGGAACAAACATTTTAAGGAAAATATATTTTAATCAAACGATTGTGAAGTAATGAAATTTGGCCGGAAGTTGATAGCTTGAATTACTTCGTTACTTATTCGTCGACTGGTGCCTCTTGCTTGGAATGAAAGGTGAAATGTGTCAATGAACCTTAGAGGAATTTATTTCCAGAACCTAAACAGATATAACCAAAAACACCAACATCTTTATTCGCCACTCTACCAGTTCTATCAACTAATTACCAATGCCTGCGTGCGTGAGTATGTGTGTGTATATTGTACATTTTTATCTTCAAGACCAGATACCCTTCTGCATGCACAAACCTCTGCAGTGCTATACTAATTCTACCTCTCTACCTGCTAGTGTTTTGTGAAACAAAATACTAGATTCTCGGAGGCAAACATAAAATCTTATTACATTCAGCATTAAAGTATAGACCCAATGTCCACATTTACTCATGTAACAAGAATCTTGAAACCTCTTTGTTTCCTCTGTGTTAAGTCCAGGTCAACCTCAACCAATGAGATATACAGAACCAAAGACTTTCCTCGTTCCTTTCATGAGAATCGTGTCTCTTTAATAAGGATATGAATTTCATTCGTTTCAGCGTTTGATTAAACTGGATATTCAAAGACTTCTTGATCCTATTTGTAATTAGTTCAGTTCTTGAGACTACACAAGTTCTGTCAACAATCAATCAACGTCATTTTCAAATTTCTCTTTACTTATACAGTTTGTGTACCGATGAATATTAGCACCAACATGACTGTGTATATAGAGAATTTTATACCGGCTTAGCTGTTTCGTAAGAAGTTTGCTTCTCAGCCACATGGTTCCAGATGCATACTTACTTCGTGGCTCCTTGGGCAAGTGTGTTCTACTATAGTCTCAGGTCGACCAAAGCCTTGTGAATGGATTTAGTAGATGGAAACTGAAAGACGCTTATCGTATATATATATATGTGTGTGTGTGTGTGTGTGTGTGTGTGTGTGTGTGCTTGAGTGTGCTTGCGTGCGTGTGTGTCTGTGTTTGACCCCTACCACTACTTCACAAGTAGTGTTGGTTTGTTTACACCCGGTTCGGCAAAAATAACCGATATAATACGCACCAGGCTTACAAAAAGCACTGGCGGTGATGTGCTCAACGAAATATTCTTCAAGGAGGTGCCCCAACATGGCCGCAGTCTAATGACTGAAGCAAGTAAAAGATAAGAAAATGTTAATTTGTTTCATTAGCGCAAATGGTAATTCCATGACATTGCTACAGAAGAACCGAACCAATTCCAACAAAACATTTCTATCGAAAGCAACGAACCTTTAACTAACAGTTGATTACTTCGACCCCAGAACTTAATTCTTGACTTGGTGACTGGTGCTTATTCTCTGGAATGGAGGATGAAAACATAAGAGGATCCAGGGGTGGGGGGAAATTCCATACCAGAATGCTAAGAGACATAATCAATTACCCCCAATAGGTTTTATCCTAGACTTTACCCCAATAGGTTTTATCCTAGACTACCTACCAATGTGTATAAGCACACGCGCGTGTGTATGTGAGTGCATATGTGTGTATGTGTGTGTGAGTGTGTGTGTATGTGTGTGCGTGCGTGTGTGTTTATGTGTGTGTGCGTGTGTGTATAAATTTTACATTATTATTTTGAAAACCGGATACTCTAGTTCATGCACCTGTTTGTACAGTGTGCCGCATCTGGTCCACACTTAAACAACGGTGCTACATTAAACCTGCCTTTTTACTGCTAGGGTTTTGCATCACAAAATACTAGATTCGAGAAGGCAAACACAAAATCCAGGATTTACGTAGACTCTACTGAATTCAACTTCCAGGTGTAACTATTTATCAAGAATCTCAAAAGCCCTGTTTAAAAAAAAAATCATGGGGTTATTTAAAACCAGCTCCAGCCTGACAGAATACTCGTATGATCAAATGCATTCCTTGTGTAATCACCATTCCCTCTCTTTAGATGTGTCATATATATCTAGGTATTTGATTATCCAATATGAACTTTTCTTAAAATAGTAGATAGTGATTTGACACTTGTTATGTTCTGAATCTTTTGTTTTACTGTTTCGTAGGTCGAAATATCAACTGTTTGCAGTGAACTTTGCGGCCAATGTTATTATGATATGCAATATGAATATAGCTCGTTCACTGGATATGTTTTAACGATATATTGTGTAAAGACATATTTAATGTTCTCCATAATACTTCAATGGTTTTGCTAGTTTCGTTCGCAAAAACGTCCATAGTACGATATGATAGGAAGCTGATGTTCGAAGCGTTGATAAACGCGTGGATCTCATAGGCAGACAGTCTCAATACGTATCGTTGCTATCAAGGGCGACGACAACATTGCTCTCATCAAATCCTTCCAAATAGACAGAGCCCACCGGGAGGTCACCAGAAGACCTGGCTTCACTGAAGCTGTATTGATAGTCATTAGAGAAAGAGAAAGATTCACGACGTCAGAGGACATCGTTAACAGTTGTCGCCAGTAACTTAGTGATATTGGGAGTCCGATAGGGCAATCGTTGGCAGAGTAAGAGAGGTTGTCTTCTTTGGGGATAGGACACATTGTAGCCTGTTTCTAAAGTACAGAGGGAGAGATTGGAATATTAGGGCTTACTTTTGAGGTACAATATATGGAGTTAATAGAAAGGATACCGCAAAATCAGTTACCTTAGTTTGAAGTGACTGAAGGGACGTTCACACTCGGCGGGTTTGTATGGGAGAGTGTGGACCTGGACGAATGGAAAGGGACGGAAGTACTACCAGGATCGCAATTAGATCCTGATCTAAATCCAAATATGGAAGACAGGACAAATTGTAAGCAATCTATTTGAGGTCTTAAGATGAACTGAGTGCTTAAACTGTAAAACATTTATTTTATTTATTTGTAGATGTACCACTTATGTGTCATCGGAAGTTTCCAGCCTCGTTTTGGGATAGTGCATACCAAAGTTCGACGAGCAGTCTTCCACACAGTTTCCATTTTCCATCAGATGCTTATTTGAATTCATCCCTTTATGCAATGTCGGGTTTCCATAAAACATGGCCTTACTCACTTGCATCACAGACTCACAGCTACGCTCCGCAACCAGCTCACACCTTTTCTTATTCACCAATGGAAACCGCCGCCAGCCGATATAGTCCGCACTATACACCTTTTATGATGCAGTCTCCAGCCCAAATGAGCAGTCGGATTGAGTCGAGACATGGACAGTACGACGTCGGGAAATCGAGTGACCCATTTAGTTCAGCATATTATCCAGTACCTCGTTTAAGCGGAGAGATGGGTTCCAGTTTCAATCTTGAATCGAGCGGTTTAGGTCAGTGCCATTAATATATTATTTTCGTTTCTTTTTTTTATTTTCATTATTTTATTAATTAAACGTGTAGATAATTCGTTTTTTTTCTCGGTGGAACTTGAAGTAGATAAAGCTACAAGTAACAGCGTGTAAATATTGAGTTTTAAAACCTTTTGAATTGGAAGACGAACCTAGATTTCCTGTAAACATGACTGACGTCCAACCATTCTACCAAATCAACCCTTTGATTTTCTCAGTCTCTTTTAGAAGCATAGTGCTTACCAACGAGAATTACGTCAAAGGAACTTAGGAATTTTGAGAGAGCGCGAAATAATTTGTTTTTATTGGTGAAACTCGAAGTAGATAAAGCTATAAATAATAGCGTGTAAGTCGAAAAAGTCGAGGGTCATCGAGGTATGTTGCAATACATATAAATGCGATTTAGGCAGGAATTCGACAGGAGGTAGTTATCTTTTCTTTTTTTACTTGTTTTAGTCATTAGAGAGCGGCCATGCTGGGGCAATGCCTTGAAGAGTTTTTAGCCAAACGAATCAACCCCGGTACTTATTTATTTAAAGCGTGGTATTTATTCTATCGCCTCTTTTGCCGAACTGCTTGGTTATTGGGGTATAAACTCATCCATTCCGGTTGTCAAGTAGTGGTGTTAAACTTCATACTTTACACTCCTGGAGTTAATACCAGCAATGTACTGGTGTAGAAGGAATCGACAATTGTTATTCCAGAAAGTCAATTATTCTGTTCACAGTTGAGTATCATTCCTTCTACTAGAACAGAACCTTCGTCCCTCTCTCCCAATTGAAGGAAACCAGTTTCTTTGTTGAAAGGAATCGGTTACTTTGTGCTGAACAGCAAAGGAAATAATTTGTTTAGTCCGTTGATAACAATAATCCAGTGAAAATAATTGACTTCATCTCAAAGAATAGAAGACTTTAAAATACAAACCTGATTCCGAAATTAAGTGTGAAGCTTACTTTCAAAAATAACAGTTTCCCTTGTAAAAGTAATGTTTACTGATTAACTGGGATTAGGAAATAATCCCAACATAAATAAAGAGTATTAGAACAAGTGATGAGCTTCTAATGTTGTATAGGAGAAGTTTCTCCTTTCAATCCCTCTTGCCAATTTGACCATTAACAAAACCAATCCGTTTCTTCATAAGACTTTCCAATTCTAGCAACAACGTTTAAGTTAAAACATTTTTAAAAACGTAAAACAAAACGGTTTTTCCAAATTTATTTTATTCCTTCTTCTTGTCTGTGATGTTTCTGTCCTTTCTTTCTTGTTTCTCTCACCTTCTCCATCCCAATGCTTCGGATTAGTACTGTCAGCAAGTAAGGAACAGCGGTGTTAACGTAACTTATATTTCAGCTAGCCTTCAGTAACATTAGCTACAGCTAGACAACACTTACGAGACGAAGTGCCAGTACTTGACGACTGCTGGATTAAAAGCCTGTTATTTGAACTGTCCTGCTCTAATCAACATTACTCATTTGAAAAAGGCGTATCTTTTACACAAAGTGAAGCCTTCATTTCAACTAATTTATTTCATTCATTCCTAGTTTACATTCTTTGAAAGTAAGAATGTATGAAGACGGGTTCCATTCGAATAGTTTTACTTTCTTTGGCATTTCTATATGTCTTCATATTTATGATTGGATAAATGAATGGATGAATGAGTAATAGAATGGAAGAGTAGCAGATATGCAGCTATATAT
>NC_068988.1:93519637-93524515 GCF_001194135.2 Octopus bimaculoides
ATATATATATATATATATATATATATATATACACACACACATATATATAAAGAGAGAGAGAGAGAGAGAGGGGAGAGTGGGAAATAGATTTGAATGACGTGGTGGGTATGCATATTTAACGTGTATGTGTGTTCACACACGTACGTTTGTTTGTTTGATTTTCCCTCTTTCTTTCTCCCTCTTTCTCTCTCTCTATCTCTCTCTCTATCTCTATCTCTCTTTCTCTCTCTCTATCTCTCTCTCTATCTCTATCTCTCTTTCTCTCTCTCTCTGCTTCTGTGCTCGCGCGCGTTTATGCGCACGCGCGCGGCTGTGTAGTAGGAATAGTCCATAGGGGAAAAATTATTTTGTTAAGTGGCTCTCATACTGCTTTTGCATACTAGTAAACACCTCTGCGTCTACATATGTATATTAACAACAACAACAACAACAACAACAACAATAATAATAATAATAATAATAATGATGATGATGATGATGATATATTCACATATTAAATTTTGTTTTTATTGTAACTTATAATAAAGACAATTAACATTAAACTGAAATATACTCATTATTTCCGACGAAGATTAATAGAGCAATACTTCGAAGTCACTAAGTATAATATATATATGTATATATGTGTTTATATGTATGTATATATGTATCTATATACACATATGTTCCTTCAATTTCCGTCAATCAAATTCACTCACAAGGCTTTGGCCAGCCCAAGGTGATAGTAGGAGACACTTGCCCAAGGTGCCATTCAATGAGACTGAGCCTAGAATCACATGGTTGAGAAGCAAACTTCTTACTACATCGCCACACCGATGTTTATCTGCTTTTTTTTTAATGGTAAAGTGTTATTCGAGAGAGATTTGGCTGCTATATTTCAGGTCAAGTGACAGCATAAAAGCTCTCTTGGATCTTTTCCATTTGAACGGCAGATCGAGAAATGAATTTTTTTGTAATTAAACACTTTCAAACTTCGGACACTGGTAGAATGTGTCATATAAAACATCTTTTACTCTTAGTGTTGTTGAGAAAAGTTTCTATTTTCAAAGTTATTTCGAGTTAAAGTTGTCGTATTTCGGAAATACCACTAAGCATATCACCCAGCGTGCTAACGTTTCTTATTTCTTTATTGCCCACAAGGGGTCAAACATAGAGAGACAAACAAGAACAGACGAAGGGATTAAGTCGATCAGATCGCCCGGCGTGCTAACGTTTCTGCCGTTTCTGCCAGCTTACCGCCTTAAAGACATTATCAATATTGAATAGAAAATAAATGTAGTAGGTAGTAGAACTTCAATGTTACCGTTACCGCCCACGCAAAATGCAAGGATACATCTGTGTGGGTTGGTGGGCATTGTGTGGTGGCATGGGGTAGGCATATAAAGGGTATGGTTAGAACGACAACAGAATGCATGTTTAGTAACTGTTTTCTATTAATAAATTCTAACTCATAATCTTTCTCTTTACAGTTTCAGGAATAGAAGTACCAGTTCAACAAACAAAAAAGGAATTTTATTGGTGACGGTAGGTTGATGGTGGATCAACTTCCTCCTGATATTCGAAAGCGTTAGAAAACCCAGTTTTGGAGCAAAGTGTTATGAGCCGGGACTAGCATGCCATACCGTTCGCCCGATACATGATTGGGCTGGCACTTCGGCGGTGGAGATTTACTACATTGTTTCACACTATACCCTCTGATCTACAGATCATATCAAATGACCAAGCAATCATATCAACCGATCGATTATCATCGATCAGACTGATTATGCCGACAGAAAAATCGAACATCCAATCAGCAACTAAAACATGGTAATTTCCGCTTGGAAGATCCAATAACCGTTACGTTATGAATGTGCGGAAAGAAACCACTGAAATGTGTAATCCAGGGATTTTTTCATTTGGATATTTGTTCTGTCAGATAAAAAAAGTTGGCTTTAAACCACTACCAGTAGCAATGGAAGCAACTGCTATATCCTGATGGGTTGCGTGACGTAAATATTCCAGACTATTTGTAACTAAGGCAATTTGTTGTGATGTTGACAACACCACCAATCTCGATATCTTTTGGACTTGACATGGAGATATACTGAGATTTGAATCCAAACAAAACATACTCATATATCATACATACACTCTGTGATCTAGAAGCACAGAAAAACCATGACAAAGTAATATAAAAAAATATATTAAAAATCAGTCAAATGTATATTTAGAACGATTTTAAATTTGCACTTTTGTGAATCCCTTAATAAAACAATTTATCACAACAATGCTGTGTGTGACAGAGAGATAGATGTGTGTTGTATTATTCAGAACAGAGACTACATGTGGTAGGTACATCGTTCTGCTGAGAGAGAAATTTATTTGTTATTTCATTGTGTTCTTAACAAAAACAGAAGATCAGAAAAAGCGGCAACATAAGAAACAATCAAAGCTTGTCTTCTTTTCTTTCACACGTGTGTGATTTTTAGTCAAGGCAGATAGATGGCGGGGGTGTTCTGATTCTCGAGATTGATGGATGGATGCAGATAGATGCAAATATATAAAGACATCTCGCTACATATGAATGTCTTTTTGTTAAGATATGAACGATGCGGAGATGAATTATATATGAGAACATGGAAAGATGAGAGGAGATAAAAGCAGCCCTGAGCTACTCAAGTATCCAAGATAACTGTATATAGTAACAATATGTACATATTTAAGTGTCTTATGTTCGTAGAGAAAAAAATGGGTTATGTACAGGGCCATGTCTTAGCAAAGACAATGTTCTATACTAAGTCGCTGCCATCAAAAAGACAACCACATCTAACACTAGAGCAGTTGGGTTTATCGTGACATTATCAAAGCTGAGAAATAATGTAATTTTCAAACAATACGTTACTTACAAAACGACATTTTTAACCCGAATTGGTTTTATCAACTATGTCGAAAAGAGAATATCTCTGCTCTTCACATATCTATTACATTTTAAACGAAGGAGCCTCATATGTGGATATTTTACATGCTAGAGATAGAAGTTAAATCTCCATTATATATAGCACCTAATCGACACTTTAAAATAAAAAAGTGTATCTGTTAAGAAATATTCTGCATCTTAATAAAAAGACAGGATGGTTACGACTGGAACGCCTCTGATCGATCCTGGTGACTCAGGTCTAAACGACATCAAAAACATGTAAGGAATGTCTGTTTAAATCACAGACCCTTCCGCTTTCGATTGCAATATACTGAAAAATACTTGAAACATATGCAGGCAGAACCCCCTGTTTTAAGTATTGTCTGGTTGGGAAAGACGATCCAAGAGGTTTTTCAAATAAAATCGTAGAAGACTGGAAGTCAGTAGTCTGGCATCCAATCATAAGATCACAGATACTCTTTCTGTATAAGACCATCTTTATCATTTATAAAAAGTCACTGGAATCAAATATCAGTTGTGTTAGTTTGATCTCAAAGTATTGAGTACTTATTTTTTATAAACTTAACTTACTTTTATCACCCTACCCCTCCCTATACTATTGAAATTAATCTGTGTATATTGAACACTTTGTAATGCTATTGATTTCAGGATATTCTTAATGGGCATACTGTGAAGTTAATTTTCATTGCGTACGCCATTGCACCGGACACAGCTTGAACTCAGCACTTCAGTGATAAAGAATCACCCATTTGCTTAACACAAAACGCTTGCAAAATAGTAATAAACTACACCAACACATGTGACTTATATAGAGCTAGGTGGACTTAGCCATAAAGTATTAAATGGCTCGGAGAGAGTAGAGTGTCGGTTACATGATACAAGCTATTGGATCTCTGTTTGGCTGTCAGCTTCTCTTTGTCAAGCTTCATTTGTAAAAAACAAGTTTTCGATATAAACATAAAAACCAAAACCCAAAAAAAAAACAGTAAAAAATAATAATCGTTTATGGAAATGGGTATTTTGTGCACAAGAGATATATTTACAGAATTTAGCGCTAAATGTTTTGATGTAACGTTAAGCTCCAATATTTTGATTTCTTTAGATCAACAGCAATAGCAACTGCGTCTATGATAATGCGTAAAAGTTTACAATCGGCTATCAGGGATGCTGAGAGCAAAATATATCAGGCAAACTAGAAAACAATGTGGTTGATATTTCAAAACTTTATTTCTGCAATTCTACAACCATTTCGGTAACAATCATGAATGTCTGCAACCATGCAAGTATTTGCTATGACCATTATAGTTATGTAACAATTATTCATACAGATAGTGTAAAAATTATATAACATAATTATCAATGGTAATGATATTAAAATTATATAATATTATTAATAATGAATTATTGATGTTATAACTAAATAAAAATATCAACGGTAGTTGTAATTAGGTGAGATTGATTTCGTCAGTAATATTTAGAAAAAAAATAGATTTATGTGAAGCGTGTTAACAATTTATATCTCAAATCATATACCATGCATGGATATCAAAGAATTTATTAACTGCTTTGAGAAAGAAAGAGAAATAATCCTTTCTCTTGCAAAAATGGATTTTCGTCTTTCAAGCTAACAAGGTCAATAAAATATCACAAACGAAATTAAAAATTAAATATTACCATTATATTTATAGTTAATATCCCATTAGTCGCGATTTTCAGTGAGTCGTTACCGTTTCCATAGATATCTGAAATTAACTTCAGTCAACGGGTACATTATTTAATTCTTCATTTTTTTTACATATTTCAAAGCTTTTGTATTCAAATAAATGGCGGTGTCTCAGTAGAGCCACAACCCCTGAATAAAACAAGGAAACGTTGAAGTAAAACGAGTTGGAATTATCATGAATACCAACATTATCATTATCGGAAATGCAGTCAGCATTCTTTCGAAACACACACAC
>NC_068988.1:93524714-93526645 GCF_001194135.2 Octopus bimaculoides
GACAATACATGTATAAAGGCGCTACTAATAGTTTCATATGTTGAGAAATCTTAAACATATTCTTCAGGCGCAAACCACATGTAATAATATTTATTACCACACCAGATGGAGTACTTTTTTTGTTGAATTTTCTGTCACGGATCAGTACATCATATATATATATATATATATATTGAAGAATAATGAGTTCATAATGAAAACTTGTCGAGACTTTCTGAACATTTATATTCGGCATATATATATATATCATATGCGAGTATGTATGTGTGTGTGTCTGTGTGTCTGTATATATAATGCACACACATATACATGTAATGTACGTATGAGCATGTAATAGGTGTCCATATGTGTGTATGTGAGTAGATAGGTAGGTAGGTAGGTAGGTAGGCACATGAAATTCTTCTCGAATCGCCTTAACTTCTTATCTTTCCGGGTCGATAAAACGAGTTTCAACCAATTAAGAGCTGGTGGAAATTTAAGCGACTTCAACCTCTTCATAAAATATGTGGCTTTGAGCCAATGCTGAAACTCATATATGTACACACAATGCACACACACACAAGCATACACCGTATCGTCTGTTGATACTTTGCATGTACCACGTCCTTGTTTTCTTCCTGTGTTTTTTCTTCATTTTTGGGGGGATTAATTATATATATATATATATATACTCACACACCTCAGTACACATTCAGACTCACACAGACACAGGCACACACATGTACACGCACCTCAAGATTGATTTCTTTTTTTAAAAAATGTTAAGCATACATCTGCAAAACTAATTGCCACACACACACACACACACACAAACACACACACACACACGACTAAATACAGAAATACAGTTACACCTATACAATCGCATTCACATTGTCTTATGTACATAGAGGTACATATATTCTTTAGAGGTTGATGTTGTCGTTGATGAACCCCAGATCGGCTCAAAGTGAAAAGAACCTCAATGGGAGACATTTCTGATGTGAGCAAAGCGGCGAATCGGAGGAGGTACTAGAGCGTCGGAAAGTATAGTGCAACACTTTGAGTTCAAATCCGACCCGGGTTGGCACTGCGTTTTATATATCGCATAAATAACGAACCAGTCAACTACTAGAGACAGGATTGTCATTCCTTGTCTTTTCTTTTTTCCTTTATTTGTTTCAGTTATTTGACTGTGGCCATGCTGGAGCACCGCCTTTAGTCGAACAAATCGACCCCAGGACTTATTCTTTGTAAGCCTAGTACTTATTCTATCGGTTTCTTTTGCCGAACAGCTAAGTCACGAGGACGTAAACACACCAGCATCGGTTGACAAGCGATGGTGACACACACACACATACGACTGGCTTCTTCCAATTTCCGTCTGCCAAATGCACTCACAGGGTGCCACACAGTGGGACTGAACCCAGAACCATGTGGTTGGTAAGCGCCTATATGGTAATAAAAATAAAATGTTGAAATTGCCGTTTCTTCCATCTCTTCATTGAATGGTCTCTAGTTTCTTGGAGAGAAGTTTTAGCAACTTGAAAAGGATAAAATTTAAAAACAATCTTGTCCAAAGGTTGTCTTTTTTTTTTCTTTTATTCTTCTGTATTGAACAGGGCTGCACTGGGATTGAACACGAAACGACATCATTGTAAACAGAGCTTCACCAATTAAAGATAGACAGAATCACTGATAAGGTCACGGCTGAAACGCCTTTAGCAACAGACCAGCCGGAGCAACAAGACTGATGTGGAACTAACCAACACTAGCACCACTGCCACCACCACCATCAACACCACCACCACCATCACCACCACCGACAACAACAACAACACTATCTACTCTACCAACATCAATACTAACAATATCACCACCACCACCACCACCAAGAGAACCACCACCAAGAGCACCACCACCAAGACCGTCACCACCACCACCACCACCAC
>NC_068988.1:93526975-93527265 GCF_001194135.2 Octopus bimaculoides
ACACACACACACACACACACACACACACACACACACACAGCAGAGCTAATCGACCTAACACTGGTGCCACTGTCCTGTCAAACCAACCCACATCTCCATCAACAGACGTCGCTGCTGCTGCAATCTCTGCTCTTGTAATTTGATGCCTTCAAAGTGTTGCAAAAAAATATGTTTTACATACATGCATACATATATGAATATGTGTGTGCATGTATGTATATGTATTTATGTATGTATGTATATAAGCATATATATGAGTGTATAAATATACATACATACATATATATATA